>NW_008796221.1:5779211-5796837 GCF_000699145.1 Aptenodytes forsteri | reverse complement strand
GCGGGGGTGGGGGTCCCCCCGCGCCTTCGGCGGGAGAGGCGGCTGCACGCCCGGCTGTCAGCCCTCTCCTTCCGGCATGCCGGCACATGGAGCCCGAGGGGAGGCGGGATCGCTCCCTCGGGTGGGGCTCCCCTGGGACCGTGCTGGCGCTGCTGCTGCTCCGGCTGGAACCGTTGTTGGCAGCGGACGTTCGGAAATGGCATCGCGCCCCCTCTAATTAAGGAGGTTCAAAACGTCCCACTTTTTCTTTTGTTTCCTGACTTCTTACATGTTTGGATACATGGTTTGTTGACCTTTTTGTCAGAAACAGTTAATGCCGAAACTTGTCCTATTAAGTGGTGGTTGCAATGCACGCTTTTATTTTTGCTCTGACAGCCGGTGTTCCAGAAAAGACATAACTGCAGCTCAGCTGTGAGACAACGGTCCTCAGTATGTGCTGTGCACGCCTAGAGTTCAGGGGCTGTTCTCAGTAGGGTTGTTGGACCTACCAGCTCCACTAGTGGTTGTTATGCTGAGCGGCCATCCACAGGGATCAAAAAAGTCTGGAAGGTAATAGTACAGATGAAATGCCAAGAAGGGCTCCTGTGCTGAGTACAAGTCTTGCATTATCTTTTTGGGCACAAGGCAAAAATCCATGCAGGGTTTCTGGTACGGAACCTACAAACGACTTGGGAGAGCAGCTGTAGTGGCTGAAACCAATAAACATCTGTGCTGGACTGAAATACTGACGGTGGCTCTAAGTTTAGAGGAGGAAAAGGGCAAGCTTGGTAGGATAATTCCCTCAGTGAGCTAAGGTTTAGGCAGTACTTGACCCAGAGAGAATTGTGTTCAGTCATTGATGTGTTTTTTTTCCTATGGATTTGTGCAATTGCCTGTACAGTGCAGAATAAGTTTCACCATGCTGGAAGAACTTTTCAGTGTACAAAAATCCCAGTCCTTTGGTTTGCTTCAAGTGGTTGTTTAAGACTGCTGCTTTATTTCATTTGATGCTCTGCTGCAGTTGTGGTATGAGAAATAGTGAAATAATCTCATTCTACTTATGCTTCATACATGTCATCTATGACTTTCGTAGAGCATGGTGTTATATTCTCTTGGTTACCACTTTTCCAAACCCTTACAGCAAAGACATTCTGCATCTTTTATCTTCTCTTACGGTTGTTTTTTTTTCCCCCCTATATCTCGAATTCTGTGTCATTTTTTGGTTTTGGGTTTTTTTTTCTTGTTTTCATTTAGAAGGACCTGAACTGTGTATCATTCAAAATGGAGAAGTGCTATGGATTTGTCATAGCAGCATTCTCTTTCATTTTCTAGTCTTTCTCATCCCTATAATTTACTACTTTTTTCTTTTTTTTCTTTTTTTTTTTTTTTGGAACACTGTTGATAACTGAAGGGGTGTTTCTTAGATATGTTTACCATATCTCTTCTGTTTCCTAACACCTACTATAGAGACAAATGTCCTGTAAATAAAATCAGGGGCTTCTCCCCCTCCCTGCCCTCTGTGTGCTTTACTTTGTGTTAGAATGGCTGTACTGAGTACCATGAGTCCAGCTAGCCCACTGTCCTGTCTCCAGCAGTAGTCATAAACAAATGCTCAGAAAAGAGTAAGAACAGGACAAACATAAATGATATTTCATCTAAGTGTTCTCTTAGCTGTCAACTGTTTTCAGCTCGGGGGATTTTCTGAGCCTGATACAGCTCAGCCCCTCAGTGGGTCTCTCTTTTCCGAGTGTCGGCTTAAACATGTAAACAGTTTCAGGGAGAGAGCTTCCTGGCAAACTCCATGCCTCTTGGCAAAGAGTCCCACAAGGCATGCCATCCGTTCAATTTCCTGCTATTTTATCATGTGAGTATGTGGTATTCCAAGATCTTTCTGTAATTTGTCAGTGAGTTTTTAACTAGCCTGAATAATTCATATGAAGATGAAACTTTTCAACCTTGGTATTTATGCCGATATCCAAATTCATGTAGTGTTGAAGATGATGTATAGCTTATAGCTAAAAGACAATATAGGACTAAGGATATTGTCAAAGACATCTGAAAATCCAAGTTTATTCTCTTAAACAGATCAACTGTTACCTATGTATTCATTGACTCTTTCACTGAACTGCAGCAGGACTGTCGCTCCAAGAGGTTTTTGTAGTTTTGACTCTTCCCTAAGAATTGTCAGTTACGTTCTTACAGCTTTTTTGTTTGTTTGTTTCGGTTTTGTTCCTGCTTGGCAAATGCAAAGATTACTTTGGCTTGTCTGTAGTTCATTCACAGAGCCTATCCCAGGATTACAGACAATCAAACTGAAACCCAGCGTCCCATTTATTACCCTTAATTTCTCTGGTACTAGGTGTGCCTGGTTACTGTAGCTGTTAGTAATTTAATATTTCGGTTTCTCCAGGATCTCTGAGTGACTATTATGTGTTATTCCAGACTTGGTTGCTCTCAGCGGGTAGAATTCATTGTATTAAGATCTGGAGAATCTCAGCCTTCATAAAGAGTTTCAATGTGGGGAACCGTCCTAAAGGTCTCAATAATGAATCCTGATTGATGGGAAAAAAAATTGTTTAACTTTTGCCCTGTCTCTGAGATTCTTATTATATTCTGAACGTCAGCCAACCCTGCAGACTGCCTTACAGTCTTCCTTCTTGAAATAGGTTTTATTAGTTTGTAGGTTTCTAAGCTGTTCCACTTGGGTTTGTGGTAAACTCAAGCAGTTCAGGTTCCCTGGACAGTGTGGATTATAATCCCATTCCACTAGTTGCTGTTTGTCACCCCATAATTGGCATGATGTTAGTATTGTCTGTTCATGCTGTTATCCAGGCATATCCAGAGATATATTTCCTAAAATGTAAGTGTTTTTTTGTACTCAGTGAAGTGGAATAGCTACTTGCCAGTGAGGTTCTACTTTAAGCGTCCTTTCAGCTCTGGTTTGGTTTTTGGGTTCTCTGAGTAGCAGTTTGTGCTTGGGTTGTTCCTGTTCTTTATTTAGGAGAGAATTATCCATTAAACATCACTGCATAAGCAAAAGATCTTATCCCTTGTAAAAACACATCTCAAACCAGAAAGAAACTGTTGTTGCTCTGCAAGCACTTTGGCTTTTCTCTGGCCTTTCTTGAATGCATGAGGAGGATGTTAACTCTGTTCTGTTTAGACCATTTTATCTGAGTTCTTCTTCTGTCACTTAGCTGTAAGAAGTCGAGAAGTTGATGTGAATGTCTTTACAGTATTCTAGCTTCTTTCTTGGTTTTGGAAGTTGTGGCATTTCATAACAGCTTTCGCAATTTAGGTTGGAGCTTATCCAGGAAGCTCTAAGTTAGCTAAAACTCCTTAGACGCTGAAGAGTGTGTGCAGAAAATGCTAGATGATGAGCTTAAGTATGCATTTTAAACCAAAGGCAACTCGTAAGCAGCCCAAGCAGGGCAAGTACTAAAGGATCCTCTATTTCTGTCTTAGTGTCTAGTTTTATGCTGTGTATAGTCTTTCAATTTCATACACAATCCGATAATCCTCTCTGATACATTTAACCTTCATAGATTATAGAGGTCAATGAATTTCTCTTTAATCTAGCTTATTTATTTTCCTTCAGGTCACATGCATACGTTAGCTATTTATCCCAGGGACAGTGTAGGCACATGGCTGTAGGTTCGGAGTCTGCTCAGCACATGAAGAAAACCCTTTGTCTTGGCATGTTGAGCTGCATGTGCTAATTAAACCTGAAACCAGCTCTTTGATTTCTGGTTGCTGTACATTGACTGAGTACTCAGAAGTAACCCCAACTGGGGTCTTGCATAACTAGAATTTGAGAATCATCTGTCCTGTCTTACCACGTGGTTCTTATGTTTTGCTTTAGTACATACATATTATATTAGAATCATAGGATAATTTGGGTTGGAGGGGACCTCAGAAAGTTTCTAGTTCAACCTCCTGCTCAAAGCAGGGTCAACTCCAAGGTCAGAGGAGGCTGGTCAGGGCTTTATCCAGTCTGGTTTTGAAAGCGTCCAAGAATGAAGACTACACAACCTCCTTTGGCAAACTGTTCCAATGCTTTTTCCACATTATACCCTGGTGAAGAGAACAGAGGCTTCAATGCCAAAGTCAAGGAGGAGAACCATGAGTGTTGAAGTGGTAGCCAAGCTTCACGGAGTAGAACACCAAAGCTCTGTCCCCTCTGGCACAGGATCAAGCACTCCTGATCTAGGCCCACTTGTAAGCCAGTATGGGGGTTTAAATTTTTTTTTTTTGGTTTATTTTTTATCATCAGCTCTCTCCTTGGGAAAACTTAACTCTTCCACATTAGTCTTACTTAAGTCCGTGAGATCACTTAGCTTTTTGGCTAAATACTGTAGATTCTTGTGGAACTAACTAAGCAAGCTGAATAAATGTATGGGTCTTGAATGTTTCTGTGAATTATCAAAATCATAATTTTATGGTATCACTTAAACAATTTTTCAGCCTGCTTTCGTGACTGCTTGTTTCTGCTTTTTGTTTTTTCATAAACGTTAGTGGAAAGCAAATGTGAATGTTTTCAACAGTGTATTTTTCTGAAGTCTTAACATATTAATGAGTTGGAAAGATCATCAGTGTCTACTCCTAAGTATGGCAGACTTACAGCCTCAGAGTAGCAAATACCATAATCTGATGCCCTCAATAAATAGTTTTTCCTGGACTGAATTATTTTACATGCGTGCTCACTTACTGGTAAGCTTCCTCTACGAGCAGAGAAGTGGATCATCATGAAGTCCTTCTAGTAGTCCAGGGCTGCTGAGTTACTTTAAAGGAAGCAATTTTCCAGTCTATTTCAAATATTATAGCTTAAGGTGGTATTTCTGGGGTACCCCGTCTACATTCTGATACCAAAGTTGTTTTTTCCCCTATGCACCTTTATTTCCCATACAAGTCCTTTGCACCTCAAAGATCTTCATGCATTCTTCGAGGTTTGTGTGGCTGAAGTTGGCTTCAGCCCTTGTCTTTGCTAAGGAGGAATCAAACTACCTATTTTTGGAGCTTTGGCACTGAAACAGAATGTATCCCATTCCTCCTTGCATGTTGAAATTTCATTAGCGATATTATCCAGCTTTTAGCCTGCCTGTTTGTGGGATCATATATCCTTGCTTCAGGAAGCCTATTTGTGAGACAGAGGGGCTCCATTCCTTGTCCACTAATTTTTGCTATAACAAGGCTAGCAAAGCGCTGTGACTCTGCAGAGGATCAAGGCACAAAGTATGTTTCCTGGAATCACTGGTGTTTCTTAACAGCATGCTCTTGAACCCCCAGACTTCTGTGTCCTCTTTTAGCACCCATCTTTGATACAGCTAGGATTACACTGCTAATCTACCTTTCAAATGATGGACATAATATGCCCTGCAGGATCAGAAGCTTTTAACCTTATTCTTATAAGAGTCAAGTTGGTATCATGGCTAAACTGACTACTGTTAAGCATCTTCCTCACCCCTTTTGACAGAAGCAATAGGGACAAGAGGGTATCAAGCTGACTGAATTCAAAGATTTGCACAGGCAAACTGGCTTTTGGACCTCTCTCTTCTCAGAAAGCAAAAGAGCAAAAGTCTTGGACGTAGATCCACCCAAGGACTGTGCAGTTTTCCAGTGGGTGAATTGAGCAGTTTTGAGCAAGACAGCTTGTATTTCAAAAATAATATTGCTTTCTTTTTGAACTCTCCAGGTTTGTGCTGTGCAGGGACATACTGTTTCAAGCGTAGATGTTTGGAGAGTGCCTCTATTTTGTCTCTCTGGGAACTGTGTTTAAACAATCCAACTGCTCCCTAAGAAGTAAAACCTTATGGAAAAGTTTTGTCTCAACTTCAGAACCTGTAGATCAGCATGGATCAAATAGCTGGGATACCATTCAGATATTTTTAGTCTGGTGAAACTGTCTAGGCTTTACCAACATAAAACCTTGAGGTGCTGGTCCTTGAGCCTCTGATGATAGTCATCAGTCCAGTTTGCCAGGTTTTGTGCTTTTACGTGCCTCAAAGCCTATCTTAGAGTTTACTTAAATTTGAGAAACATATAGTTTGATTAAAATCTTGGTCACAGTATCTCCTTCTTGGAAGTCTTCCATGAAGAGGCAAAGAAAGTAGTATCAGTAAATAAAACAGCTTTCTGGAAAACCTGCTTATCCAGTCCACGTCTTCTAGCCCTCTTTCTTAGGGAATTGTTACCTGCGAACACAGTCTGCATCCTTCACTAAATTTAACCTCTTAGCTTACTGTGGCAATAAGGTAACACTCTTGCAGCAAAGATGTAATGTGTTTTAGCTCCACCTCTTGGATTCTCCTGGTTTGTCAGGTGGCAAAACTTCCCTTTGTTGTTAATTGGAGCTCTCAGTCTCTTGTCTTCATAGTCTGCAAGCTACTGTCGTCATGGTTCCAGCATCTGTCCTGAGCAGCAGCATGACAGGACTGATCGTCAGCCTCTGCTGTGTCATGGGTCTGAGTTGGGGAATCTCGTTGGGGCAGAGCTTGTTATATGTACTTTGATTCTTCTTCTCATATTTCTGGTCACCTTAGCAGATAGTGGAGGTGAAAGACTTTCATAGGTGCTTAAACGAAGGTTTCTTTCCCAGATAATCTCCTTTTCTTTAGAAAGTAGTAGGCTCACCATCTTTCTCTTAGTCCTTCAGTTACATGTCTTGCAGCAAACACTTCTGACTCCTGTTCAGTTTTTCTTTTTCTTCTTTCTGCCTTTTATCCTTAGAAGAACAAAACCACTTTTTTTCCTCTCCTGCCTTTACTTTTTGTCAGTCATTATGGTGGTCATTAATATAAATGATTATTAATGTAGTCAGAATCCCCACACTGCACACTCTTGAACTTCTTCTCGGTTCCTTAAACTCAGGGGTGAGCTCAAGTGGCAGAAAAATGCTTTTGCTGCTCCTGCATGAAGCACTATGAGCCCATAAATTACTCCCTCGATAACAGAGTTATCTACAAGACCTAGTGAATTTTCTTGGTGGGAGCCTATGAACAGTAATAAGGTGAGGTGATTCAGACTAGAGGCAAACATGCTTCTTCATGCCAGGGGGGTTAGTCAGGCCTTCCAGAAGGCTAGGGAAGAGTGACGCATGCAAACTCTTCTATACCTGTTTTTGTGTTATGCTGCTTGCTAGTTGAAGCAGCACGGGTCTAAGCAAGACCTATGTATTTGTGCTGTTGAATCGTATTACACTACATGTGGCCTCAACCAACCTGCCAACCTTCCCACCCCAAAACCCAATGTCTCAGTAGAATTGCTAATAGACTTGGTGACTAGGATAGCTATGAGATGGAGGTAGAGTTTGGGAGTGGGTTAAAAAAAAAAAAAAGACAAAAGTTCCCTAAAGGACCACACCCTGCTGATTCCTTGCCAGAGGTTACAGTCACTCTGCTGCCTCTTAATGTTCTCTCTTGAAGCTGGATGGCTCTACACAGGATTACAAAATTTTCAGTGTCAATTGTTGATAGTGACTAGTCATGCAATTGAAAGTATGTGGTCAAACTTTGCAAGAAGGTTCTTCTAGTAACAAAGAAGCTGCTCTTTTTCCTGACTGTATGTAGTTACTATATAAAGTGATCAAGTACTATGTTAAATACATCTGACTCTTCTCATTCTGTTGCTAATAAAACTCTTTCAATTCTAGATTTGGATATCAAAACATCAGGGACTGGCTGCGTGAAGATTCAGAAAATAGAATGTGATAACTGCAAAATAGAGACGGAGAAGGGGACTAGCGTCTTGCAGTCAATAAAGGTACAAAGAACCCTCCCCCACTCCATCAGTGTTTTAAAAGGGATTGTGTGGTGGAATATAGTACAAAAACTTAAATACCAGTTCTGTAGATGAGAAGTACTCTGATATTTCTAAGTATTACTATGTGCATAGCACCTCACCTTTGTTTATTGCATGCAATTACGACACAAAGTCAATAACACTAAGTAATGTGGAGTCAGAAGTCCAGGTACCTTTGATAGCCAAAGCCAGCAGAAACAGTGACAGCAGTAAGCCTGATATCTGCCTTCCCCACCCCTCAAAAAAAAAAAAAAACAGGCTGGGATTTCCTGTCTAGTAGGTTAAGAGTTATGGTTGCTCAGTTGGGACTTTGCAGTATGCTGCTTGGGTTTTTCTTCTGTGTTTTTTTAATAATTCTGATATATCAGTGCTATTGACAAATTCTTTAGGTTAATTTTCAATCAGAAGTTACACATTACACGTCCAAAATACCTGACTGAAATATATCTGATAAATACTTTATATATCATGGTCGTGACCTTGTCTTTTCAATCTTAAGACTTCAGGTTTGCTGATATAGGCTTTTGTAGAAATAATCAAAGTATATCTGACTTAGGTGCTGTTTGGAATCAAATTCACTTGAATAACTGGGATTGTACCTGCAGGAATTGGTATAAATTCAAAAGAAGGGCTTTTCAAATAGGGTAATTCCTAAGTTTAAGTATTTTTGAGATATGAAAAAATCTTTCAACGTTTTTCTCTACCGTGGTAAGAGATGGTTTTATAACGCACATATGGGAAACTGAACTTAAGGGGAAATTTAATACACAATAGAGCTAGGTTTACTCCATATTCAGTGAACTACAGGCAACTTGTGTCTTCCAAATTCTGTGTAATTGACCATATTACTCTTAAAAAGAGTAATAAATTCACTAAAATTAACTAAAATCTAATAAAAAGTTAACAGTACTATATGTGTTACTGCTGTCTAAAGCTTTGGTTAAAAATGACTGTTATATAATAATAACAGCAAACAGCAGTACGTGAGAAACTACATAATATGAGAAAACCAGTTTTGGTAAGCAATAGTGACAGTAATCACAGCATGCCATCACAATTGTAAAGAATTTTTTGTGATGTCATGGAAAAAGAGGATTTTGAGGAAAGACAACTAACTAATTTTGTGGGCATCTTTACTCATATACAATCTGAGATGTAAAAAATGTTGAATTTTAAAAGTCAGTTCTATTTTCCTTGAGACTTCAAGTAGCAATGAAACAATACTTTCTAATGAACTGAAAAGAAGGCTGCAAAGTCACCAGCTTGGGACTTCTGAGACTAACTCCTCTGCGGCCTCATTATAGCTTAGAGGAGCTTGGTGTTGCTTTTTTCCTCTGTCAACTTTGAGCCTTGCTTGATTCACAAAAATGTCAGGAAAACTACAAGTGTAAAAGATGATCCTTCTCCTGTGCATGTGTCTCAGTGTGTCCACTACGTTGGTGGCCACAGGAAGCTTCTTTGCTCCCTTAAGCTTCAGATGAGAGGAATGGCCTTGTCCCAGAAGGCATTTAAATTTTAAAGTATCAAGAAAGAACTGCAGATTTCTGCTTTTAACAGAAGTTCCTGTTAAAATTAAAGCTTTGGTAGATTATAAGGCTTTGGCTTCTTTTAACCAAAATAGTTACCCAAAGTATTCTTCTGGGTTGTGAGTGGTGATTGTGCTGGTTACTGTGACGGTTTCAACATATGGTACTGGAAAAGATATGTTACCACTTTTGGTTTTGTTGACTCTGAAGTAGTGAGATTAAGGTTTTGAATTAAAATTACTGACCACGTAGGTGTTGAAAAGATATGTTACCACTTTTGGTTTTGTTGACTCTGTGAGATTAAGGTTTTGAATTAAAATTACCGACCAGGTAGGTGTTTGCAAGAGCAAACAATTGTTCAGTTACAGTATCTCTTAGCTGTACAATCAGTTTTTAGTCTAAAGTTGTTTTTAAGAAGTAACTGTAGGTCTAGTAAGGCAACTGTAACTAAATTTTTCTAATATAGGTTCAGGAATTATACTCTGTATTAGCGGAGAAGCAGAATTATTAACCTTTTGTGTTTTTTCAAAGCTACTGAAAATCTTATAGACCAGATTCTGTAGTGCAGCACGAGAGCTGATTCCCCTTTAGGGAATGTGCTTTATTGAGCAAACTGAAGTGATACTGCCCTCCCCTGGGTGGATTAAAGAGCTATTTAATGTTGCTTCACTGTCATGCTGTCCACGCTGCGTTGCTGTCCTCATTGACTAGGAAAGCAGGAGACCCTTTCTTTACAGTAGAGAGCAAAAGATCGTTGATCAATGACTTTAAATAAATAAAAAAATCTGGTCATGTGGGGATTATTCAAGAGCACCAGCAAACAGCTTCAACTGCTAATTCTCTTAACTAGCCACAGACTGCAAGAAGTTGTTTGTGTAACTTGTAATTCAAAAAACTTGCTGATTTTTGGTATACTGTATGGTGTCTTTACAGAAGACCTAGAAATTTGACATCTACTTTCCTTAATTATGCATGCTAGTAATTGAACAGAAAAGATGAGTATTCTGTATGAGCTTTTAATGGATTTTGACTGGTACTTTTGGTGTGGTAGGCATTATCCAGTCAATGAGATTTGTGGAGGGTTGTTTTACTGAGTTGAGTTTTTGTAGGTTGTTGTTCTGTAATTGGCTAAAGCCCACTACATCCTATGCCTTCCAAGTCTCTAGGTCAACTGATAGTAGCAGTAATTCCAAAATATGGTTATGACTTCTAGGTCTTCTTCAGAGTATACGTTATTCTCAAATTCTTTATTGAGAAAGTAGTGCTGCTTCTTTCCAATTTTTTCTCCTGCTTTTTGTTACAGTCCATCAGCTTAGTAGTGACAGTAGGACCAAGGAGACCCCTTAATTTTGTTTCTATGTTCAACGATTACTTCTGACTCCTTGACTCTGCCAGTGGTAACAAGAATTTCCAGGTGTCTCGCACACGATCAGTAGAAGACCTGCCATGCTTCCTCACCACACACCATGTCTGAGCCTGATTTGTTAAAGTCCTCCACCACTGTCCTTCCTTTCTTTGAACTGAACGAATTTTTTTGTTTTTCTTTTAACATCTGTCATGGCCTTGACAGCATTTTACCTCTTCCTTACTCAAACCTTTCTCCCTTGGTAGGAGAAGCCCTATGACAAATTAGTGCTTCTTACTTTCAGCTGGTGGAATATTCCCTCTTAATGAAAAAGCTACTTGACCATTATAACTTGCTGCTTCTCTCAGCAAATAGTGCTGTCTGTTAGGTGTCTCTATTGATACCTACCTCTGAAAGCTACCTCTGAAAGCCTGGTTTTGGTTTTGGTTTTTTTTTTAGGAGGATAGGGATAGTCTAATAATTCTCGGGGAAAAAAGTCGAGGGACCTGTGCCTTATCAAAGCTTTTTCTATCCCAAAAATGATAGAGTTAAAGAAAAAAAAAGTGTGTATGTTGGAGTTTTATTTTACTTAACTATCAGTGGCCATACTGGTAAGTCATTGCTATACATTAATTCTTTTACTCTTATGAGTTCCCATATTTTCCTCAAGTTACATGCTTGGAGGATTTGCTCTTTAACTATTATTCTGATAATGTACCTAATGTAACAGCCTCAAAGAAACTGTGATGTCTGGCTGAAGCATCTAATTTAACTTTATCCTGTTTACTGTATATGGAGAAAACTGTCTATTATATTTGTATAGAGGCTTAACTGAACAGCTGAGTTATCTACAACCTTTAAAAGGTCTGAAGCACTACTGTAGTTTCAAGTTAGGGGCGTTGCATTTTACTGTGGGGAAGCCTCTTAAATGAAGAGGAGAAAGCAAGACTTGGGAACACAAAGATTAAGAAACATGGCTCTAGAGTTCTTCCTGTCTTATGAAACCCCATGAAACTTCTGGTTCTTGGTGTTTCATCAGAAATGTGTCAGAGCAGTATAAGTCCATGTTTTCCATATCGGAAACTTGATTTAATTTTTTTGAAAAAGTCCTTAATCTTGTTGCCATCTGATTAGACCTACTTAATGCAATTTATTATGGCTTATCCAGACAGGTGTTTAATAGTCTAAACATCTTGAATATTTCTGATATGCTTTATTGTGAAATTTAATGGATCGTGTCCTAAATTAAATACCATCTACAGGAATAATACCCTTTTCAACAGAAACAATATATCTGAAAATGGAGGTGGTGGTATGGGAAAACGAAAGATTGGGCACGCGGGGGGAGTTTATCCAGCATTAAGTATAAAAAATGCTGAATATTTTTTTAATTTGTTATTCCAATGGTCAAGCTAGTGAACTTAAGCAAAAGAGCTTTGCTGTTGAGATCTGTAGACTTAGATTTGTTGAAGCAGCTTATGAATACAGTTAGATTATTTAAACCTGATTTTTAATTTTTTTCTCTTTCGCTTCTCCCTTCTTACACATGGTTGGTTTTTACTCTCAAGACCTGGGGTTTTTTTGTCTTTCTGAGATTAGTTTGTGTGTATTTCTGTACATCTTTTCTCGTCAGTTGTATGCAGCAGCTGAAAGGTATAAGGGCTATAACATTTTTTACTTGAAACCTGGTTTCTTTGTGAAAAACTTGAGATTGTAATGCAGATGTATGCCAAATACCTAATTTGAATTAGAATCTGATTGGAGTGAAACACTGTAGGATCTGGTTCTACTTGCAGGCCTAAAGTTTGCACTGGTATGCATCCATATAAGTTTATGGCTATACATACTACTCCAAGCATAAGTAGCTCTGGTGTGTTTGTGTATATATACAATTATCCTACAGACTTCTGTGATGCTGCAGGTTCCAGGTCACTGGAAGGCTCCAGTTTGCAAGTTCATTTCGCACTGCCAGTTCGTGTTTCTCATCTGCTGCAGCACTGGGTATGCACATACCTTGGTTTCTGGATGGAGTATAAATGAAACACAAAGTTCCCTCCTTCTTCCCCTGCTGCTTATTTTAATATATGCTGAGTGAATGTTTTTCTAGTGGGGGAAAAAAAAATCCAAACCAACCAAAACACCCACCTGTATTGAGAATAAAGGGTTACTCAGCATCATTCTTTCTCTTGTGTTTCTGGTTACAAAGAAAGGTGACCTGTTTTGAGTTTGACTCCACTGGAAATAAACAGCACACTTGGCAATCACTTAAGAAGAAACCTTCACAGTGAAATGGAAGTTTGTGATCCAAGGTGGTTATTGTAGTACAGCTTGAAAAACAAGATAACTTGTTTTCTAATTATGATTATCCTAACCATATGATTTTTAAACTTTTTTCAGAGCCATAAAATTGATATACGGACAAATGGTGGCAAAGTAATTGGTCTTGGAACACTTCATGGAAATACAGATATTCATGCAACAGAGAAGGGTGTAAGTAAGAAGTAAAACTTTCTCTTCAATGCCTTATTCAGCTTGTCTGTTGCAAAATGACCAAATTTTGAAGAATGTGCTGAAGAATATTTAATGACCCTCATTGGTTGACTGTCATTTCACTGTTAACTTACATTTGTCTGTTTAATTATAGCATCTTATCTTATGCTTGATTTGGATTAGTAAACAGGCTCCACAGAAAGAGCAGTAATAAGCATGTGATCATTCCAGCAGCACAGAGGTTGTGCTAGCTGATACAACTCATCAGCTTTACTTATGTAGACCCTCACAACACTCTTAAACTTTTTACTTGGCTGATATTTAGGCACCTGGATTCTGCAATAGGCTCATGAGTTTATTTTAGTGTCTTGATGAATAGTTGCTTGATATTTGTACATGCTGTACAGTTCCAGTGTTATATGGTTGTAAGAACAGAAGAGTAGAAGGTTTTATATATTTCTTTGCAGCTGAGGAAATATAATCACATGTAATCTTGTTATGGCATCAGTGTGAATCATGAACAGGAAAAGTTTCATAGAGAAGTAGCTTGCTTTTTTCAGCAGATGGCAGCATGAGACAAACCTCATACTACTATAATCTGGTTTTGTTTCTTGCCATAAGCAGTCAATTCTCCATTATTTAAAATAATGTGGAGCTAGGCTCCCTTACATAATACTGCAGTTCTCACACCCAGTCTGGTTTTTAGGCTCAACTTGAATGTTTAGGCTTCATAATGTCCATGCAACAGGTTGCATTTGGATTCATTAGATCTGAAGCATTGCTATATGAACATGGGGAGCCAAGCCAAGTCTGGAAGTAGCCTAGATACATGCAGTACTCTCAGAATCAATAGGTACCCTTAAAACCAGCAGCACTGGGAAGAATCAGAAAGAGTGCAGGTAGCTCTCCCTAGCCAAGGATAGAATTGAGATGAAGCTATTAAGTTCTAGGAGTTCAAAATTGCCTCTGTGAAGTGCCATTCGGCACTGTTGTACACCTCATAGATTGGTTTCTGAGATCATATGTTCACTTACATAGAGCCACCTGTGAGCTGTTCTTAACATCCTGCTGTAAACCAAGCAACTCGCCATTGGATTTTCTGAAAACTGTCAACATTAAATTACCTGCATTTTTTTGTAGTGGATGCTAGCCTGCCTTTTATGTACAAAAGAGCCCAGAGGCTGCTGTAGCTGTATTATTGTCAGGGGTTGTTTAGTCTGGAGAAAAGGAGGCTGAGGGGAGACCTTCTCGCTCTCTACAACTACCTGAAAGGAGGTTGTAGCGAGGTGGGTGTCGGTCTCTTCTCCCAAGTAACAAGCGATAGGACGAGAGGAAACTGCCTCAAGTTGCACCAGGGGAGGTTTAGATTGGATATGAGGTAAGACTTCTTCACCGAAAGGATTGTCAAGCATTAGAACAGGCTGCCCAGGGAAGTGGTTGAGTCACCATCCCTGGAGGTATTGAAAAGACGTGTAGATGTGGTGCTTTAGGGACATGGTTTAGTGGTGGACTTGGCAGTGCTAGGTTAACAGTTGGACTCGATGATCTTAGAGGTCTTTTCCAACCTAAATGATTCTGTGATTGATATTTCTTCATGAACGTTATTTCATCCCAGCAAGACCTCCCAGCATAAAGCAGAGTGGGTAAGGTCTGACTGTGACGTGCTCTGTTGATGCCACAGTTGGACTGATCAGTGCTAATTTATTGGCAGGTCCCTTGGGACTTTTACTCATTAGTGGAGTTAGGATCCATCCTAAGCCACTAGCAGCCACAGGGAGTGGAATAGGGCAGAGGTAGTTTACAGCTTTCTTGATGTGTTATCCGTCTTCCTGCAGAGGGCTTCTGTTGGAAGGATCTGAAAACTGAAATCCTTGCTTTCTACCAGTGAATAAGATTGAGTGCAATCTAGGGAGTGCTTTGACTGCTGTGGATTCACGCTGTTCACAACATAGTAGCATGGTGGTGGTCTTTAAATTAGAGTTGTGCGCTTAGTCATTTGTCCCAAACTAGTTTGTTACACCAGTGCAGTCCATAGAGTTCATTTCAAAGAGCATCTTGCTGGTGTTGATAAAAACAAGTGGATGGTAAGAAAATAATTAGATCTATATCTACGTGAAAATATAGTTCATGAAAATGAGAAATATAATTGTTTTGCTTTGAGTCTTTAAATGCTGTTTAAAAATCTAGCTTTTTTCAGACACATTGTCCTTCTGAAACAATAAAACAAACTTCATGCAGATTGAGTTGAAGTGCTTCCTTGTGATCATAAATATTTATATAGTCTGTAATATTGCTTAGAATTCACTCTTACAGTTGTAAAGCTGCAGTAACTTGAGTGAAGTGAGTCATTTTAACAGTAATTTACAGCTATGGAACAATATTTTGGCTTATATTATTGAACTTCTCATTAATAAACTTTGTGTATTTAGGAAGGACAGTGTGAGATTTCTTTTCTCAATTGGCCACTTCTGTTAATAATCAGTCAGCCTTACGTCTCCTGTGTGTGTTTGTATGAGATGTTTCTTCCATCAATTGTAGTCATCATTATGTAATTATGGCTCTGTCAGCATTTCCAGCCCCCTCCTGGAGGTGGGGAGGGAAAGGATGTGGTAAAAGACACTAAGCACTTGAGAAACAGTATTTTTAAAGGGGAAAATGGAGAAGACAGTAGTAAAATATTTGAGCAAGGATAGCACAAAAAGGAAGGCCAAGAAGAAGAATATGTGGGGAGGGAGTTCTTTATGTTGTATTTAAACATAGCAAGATGTTAGTTTTCATCTTGAAAATGTGTTCAGGTGCAAAAACATTATCAGTCTGATTTATGAAGATAGACCGACACTTTTTCTTTAAAGAGTAAGAAACTGATGGAACTTGAGCATGTGGTCAGTCTCAGTAACTGCAACTCCCAAGGCTCCACTCTCAAGGGAAGGAATTTTTCCAGAAAACCTGGTGGTTCAATGGACAAAAATAATCAAATTTGTTTGACTGGGGAGTCATTAGCTAATCTGTGCCACAGGGACTTTTCTGTAACACTTATTTAGCAGAGCCAAACATCTATGTTCTGCCAAAAGTTCATAAAAGTTAAAGAATTTGGGATTGAAAACATTTTTAGTCTCAGTAAAAAGCAATCCTATTTTCTTACGCTTTCTCTATCTAGAATACTTTTTTAGTCTTGAGCAGTCTGACTTCCACACACACCACCACCACCACCACCCCCCAGTTTGGGTTATTCTGAAACAAATGTTCATTGTATTGGTAGGTGGGGTTTTTTTGTAGTAACTAGCTGACTCAGTACTTTTTTTTATCATGTGCTGAGACAACTCTTTTTATTGCTGTGCATTTTTGAGAAGGGTGGTTGAGGCTGGTAAATAAGATGAGTTGGTATGTGAGCTTGTTTATAATAAAGCATTTCATAATATTGAAATTAGGTAAATATCTAAATAGAGTCAGAACTTGCATACCATAGTGACAGATACAGCTTTTGGGGCTTTCCTCTTCCTGTTCAGGAATGCCACAAGGCAGTGAGTTTGCACCCAAACTCTGCAGATATATTTATTTTATTTCCCCCCCCCTTAAAGTGTGCCTGGCTCTGTTTTCATTGTGCTGATAGCAATGATGGGCCTGCTAAAATTGGAAAGGTTCTTTGCAAGTCATTTAACTCTCTTCAGAACAGGTTTCGATCGTAGAGCCTAAAATGACAGTGGCTTTTCTTTTAGTTGTTGCTTTGACCGTGTGCCACAGCAGGTTTACACTTCGCCATCGTGGGTGAGGGGAGTAGTGGGGTACTCTGTGGGAAACATTCCTAGGACAGATGCAATGTAAACTTATGTTTGTTAAGGTATCTGCTTGTTAGAGTTTTGTAAGAAGCATTGAAAGATTGAAAAGCTGAATTGCTGTCACTTTCAGTAGTGACAAATTATGCCTTAATATCATTAGTTTTGTTTACTGTTGATGCTTAGATTCTGTAGCATAGTTCTAAGCAGCACCACCTGCAGAGATTGTAGATATTGATTGTCACATATCTCCAATTCTAGCACAGCACTTTGATCACCAGATTTTCTTAAAGGTTAACGTATCTTGTTACGTTCTTGGAGACCTACTTTATATTGTAGCATCATGCCAAAAGTCTTAAGACAATAGTCCATTCTGTAATCTTGTGACTTAAGGTGTAAAGATGGCGTAAAGCCCAGTATGTATGGATTGGTAAGGTCACAGTATAATTTGGCTGTTGCATAGTCCATACTAAACCAGCCTCTTTAGCTCACTTCTTGGGACACAATACAGCATGGAGTTTGTGCAACACTAGTTGCTGTTTGTCAGAATACCTCTTAGAATCATAGAATCATTGAGGTTGGAAAAGACCTCTAAGATCATTGAGTCCAACCAGCAACCCAACACCACCATACCCACTAAACCATGTCCCTAAGTGCCTCATCTACACGTCTTTTAAATACCTCCAGGGATGGGGACTCAACCACTTCCCTGGGCA
>NW_008796221.1:5768061-5778668 GCF_000699145.1 Aptenodytes forsteri | reverse complement strand
GGCCTGGGCCCATCGATCCAGCCTGTCCAGGTCCCTCTGCAGAGCCTTCCTACCCTCGAGCAGATCAATGCTCCCGCCCAACTTGGTGTCGTCTGCAAACTTACTGAGGGTGCACTCAATCCCCTCATCCAGATCATTGAGAAAGAGATTGAACAAGACCGGCCCCAAAACTGAGCCCTGGGGAACACCGCTCGTGACCGGCCGCCAACTGGATTGAACTCCATTCACCTTCATTCACCTTCCATTCACTCTTACTTCATCCATAGCTTATTCTGTATATAATATAACACTGGAAGGGTCAGCAGACTTCTTTTTTTGTATTAACTTTTTTCCACAAGATGACAATGCTAAAATGATGAAGTGCATTTAAAGATAATTTTACATAAGGCACAGTTTGATCTAGAAGGCCATATATCATTTCATGTAATGAATGAAGATTTTGTGCAATTCACTTAGTCTGCGTAAGCAAAATAAAAACAAATTGAGTGGGGGTTAAGTATGAACTGTTGCATGATTCAATCATAAATCAAGATTAACTGAGGAAGAAGAGAATTCATTCATATGGTAGTTGCACAAGCATGTAATCTGTTTTGTTCAGATAGGCGTAGGTTATGTCACACGACTGGTTACTTGTACATAGATAATCTCATCTATCACCTTTTATTCCCCCAAATCTATCTGTAGTGCAACTCTTCAAGTCTTATCCTTTCTCTCCATTTCTGTTGAAAGGAAGTAGAAATGGAGAGCTTATCCCTCATTTTTCAAGGTTTTGTATAGCTTGAGGGATAAGTCCAAGAATAGAGGCCTGAGTAATGAGGTAATATGAACAATATACTGAGAAAAGACAGCTGTGGCTTTTTTGCAAACCTTCACCAAAGCTATGTCTACAAAGTGGAACCAGTTAAAAATCTGCATGAATAGCCGTATGTAACAAAGACAGTGGATGTTTCAGTATGTGGTGGCAGAAAACTGATTACCAATGCTTTGTGTCATAATGCCGTATGAATGTTAAGTCTTCATTATTAAAGCTAATCCTTTTTTTTTTACTTTTCAAAATGAAGTGGTTTGGCCTTTAAAAATAAGTAAGTTTTTCCTTCATCCGTTTGACTATTTGGGTTCTTCACCTGTATGGTGGATGTAATAATTCATAGGAATGTTGTAAAGAATCATTAACTTGTTGGTCAGAGCTCTGGGATGAAGAGGATTTTTGTTTTGTTTTGTGTAGCTTTTAACTAAGAACTTGATTCTGTTTGCTCTGCACCAACAGCTGCTTTCCATTTGTTTTGCCTCTTAATGGTGTTACTTCCCTCTGCCTTTTCAAACTGTCATGACAAGTTTTCCATTATGTTTATTTAAGTTTATTTCTCTTAGAGCGTGAATATAGAGAAGCTGCAGGGGACATCCATCAACATATCTACTGAAGATGGGCTGCTGAAAACTAAGTATCTCTATGCAGAATCATCATCTCTGTCTTCAGTAGCTGGTGATATTCTGCTGGGAAGCATTCATGGTAAGAAGGAAATACTGTCACACATTTAGCTGCTTTGAAGGTATTCATAATGTTCACAGTAACAAATGGACCTATGCTATAGACTATCACTAAATCAGCTGCGCACAGTATATGAACAAAACAGTTCTGTATCTGTTAAAGACTGAATTGATGAGAATTAACTTACCATATAGTGTACTGTATTTATTTTTAAAAACAATTTTATAAGCACACTTGTGAAATAGCAAAAAGTGTATATTATGGGAAGGAAACATCACACATACTAAGGATGTCAAAATACTTTAAAACTCAGCAATGAAAATTGTACTAAAAGTAGTAAAGAGGCTTCCTTCCCCTCTCTCCATCCTTTCTTTCCTTCATAGGAGAAGTAACTGTTACAGCATCTACTAAGAACTATGGTAGAACCTGGTCATATTTAGAAGTTTTTAGCAGAAGTAGCCTCTCTGTGTGCTGGCACCCGATACTAATAGAGTGGTGACAGTTTCTGTTCTTTGGGGGGGAAGTCTCTAATCCATCCACCTTTTAATGTCTTTCACCTAGAACTAAAACTAATTAACTTGAGTGTCTTTATATAAACAGCAGTCAAGGTTGGAATCTGGTGTGGTTTTCTAATTTAACAAAATTACCACTGAATTCTGACTGTGCTGTAATGTATTTGTGGTGATTTAACATTAAGTAAAACAAACTGGAGGATGTACAAAGAGTGAAAATTACTTAGTCAGTCAGAGGTCCAGATTTCTAGCTGTATGCCTTATAAACAATTTGCTGCAATTTCTTAGCAATTTTGTGTTCTCATCTTGCTTGAGAAATGACTCTTGTTTCTTCCTTAAAGAAGCAACTCCTTTGTCCATTTATAGTAAACTTAAGAATAGTTTCTAAACCTGTTAGGTAAAGTTCACTTCAGCATGCATAGGCAGAAATAGATTCCCCCCCACCACCGCCCCTTCTTGTTACTGTATTTTTCTAACATGCAGACTGTTGTTACTGGTACTTCTGTCTGATAAGTTGTTTTGTGTTTTCTAATTTCAAACCGAAATAACGATACTGTGGAATGATCAAGTTGTGAGCATGTTCATGCCTCTGTGCGCATCCAATAGCTTTTCTTGGTACAAAAACGGAATGGAAGAAGTAGTCCCCCCCCCGCCCCCACCCCTTCTTGTTACTGTATTTTTCTAACATGCAGACTGTTGTTACTGGTACTTCTGTCTGATAAGTTGTTTTGTGTTTTCTAATTTCAAACCGAAATAACGATACTGTGGAATGATCAAGTTGTGAGCATGTTCATGCCTCTGTGCGCATCCAATAGCTTATTTTCTTGGTACAAAAACGGAATGATAACTGCTGTAGTTAGTGACCTACTTCCTTAGTAATGCCTCATTGTCATTTAGCTGAAGAACAATGTGAAAACAAATAGAATTGTATCCAAATTAAATAGACATTTCTCATATTACGTCAGGATTATTTTCATGAGCTCTCTACTAAATGGGTCTGGAACACCTAACGTTATTTTAGCTGTTTCTTTTAAAAACAATTGCACATTAACATTTGCTTGGTACTTCTAGTCTATTTTTTCAGAAAAATATTTTCTGCAAAACATCATGCTCCTCAATCATGTTTTAATAGTAAGAGCAAATACTTTTTAATTCTTTATAATTATTGTATTGCATATATATATACACACATGCAAACACATATATTAGCGGAAAATACAAACTATTATAATTTTACGTTAGAAAAAAATTGGTTACTTTCACTTCTAGTTTTTGCTCATAAGGCAGCTCAATTTTAGTAGTAGTTTTGTTTGTAAACACTTAGAGATTGTTTCTTGGGCAATTAAGCCCACTATTTCCCTGTAGCTGACAGTATGCTGATATTATAGTTGGCATAAAATCAGCACATCTGTGCATGAAACTGAGCTAGACTTCATTGCTTTTGCACTGAGAACTTTGAAGTCAGGGCAACACAAACTTTACAAACCTGCCTGAGACCCATTTTGTAGTTGAATCTTGGGCTGTACAATTCCAACGCTGTCAGTGCCCAAGCTTTCTTAATTGCTCTTTTGCATGCTTCATACTTTTATGGCAAATGAATAATGCATTATTTCGGAGAAATTGGTTTTGAGTAATTTTCATCAGTTTCTGTAAGAGGCGTTAGAGATGTCAGGTGCCATTGAGCTTTCAAGTTGACACTTGAAAAACAAAAGGGCAACAGCTCTGAGACTGAGAAATGTGCTACTATATCCAAGGGGCAATAACATTACAGTGAAACTTCTTCACAGAGGGGCACATAGGAGAAAAAGGAAACCCCTCGTTCCAACAGTGCCAAAGTCTTGGGTTGAGTTGCATTACTTATTAATTTATTTTATCCACAAAATAGTTTGTTGGAAAGGAATTTGACATCTAGTCCAAACTAATGCTTAAAGAGGGCTCAGTTAGAGCAAACTTGCTCATGGCCTTGTCTGGTTGAGCTTTGAATATTCTCAAGGATGGAGATTGCGTGACCTTTCTGGGTGACTTGTTCCAGTCCTGAATTATCCTTCCGGGGTGGGGGGGAACATCCTTTTTTTTTTTTTTTTTTTAATCATCATTTCCATTATGGCAACCTGTAACCATTATCCTTTCTTGTTGCATCACTATGAGAAGAGTCTGTCTCTTTTCTCTGTACCCTCCCATTTAGATACTTGAAGACCACAAGAAGATTCTTCCTCAGCCTTCTCCTTTTAAAGCGAAACAAACCCAGCTTTCTGAGCATCTGTAGTGTACTCTGGGGCCCTAATCTTCTCAATACCCTTCTCTGGCCTTGCTTCAGTACATCAGTGTCTTTCTTGACTGAGAAGCCCAAAATTGGACACGATATTCCAAATGCAGTCTCACAAGAGGGCTTTACCTGCTGGCTATACTCTTAATCATAAAGCTCAGTATGCAGTTGACCTTCTCTACTGACTCATACTGAGGTTGGTGTCCATCAAGATGCCTAGGTCCTTACCTGCAAAGCTTCTTTGCAGACAGTCAGCACTCAACTTTTACTGCTTTACAGGGTTGATTTCTCATGTGCAGGACTTCATATTTGCTTTTGACCTCTTCTGTCATAGCCTAGTAACTGTTTCATTATGTGAGAGAATCACACTGGAAAACATGGTTATTGAAGTTACTTTCTATATTTACACACTAATTAATATATAGGAAAAGGTGAACATATAGCTACCTTGTCCTGTCAGTGACCTGAATAAGACAAAGCAGAAAATCTGCAATGCTTGAGCTTGCCATTCTATAATCCCTTCTGAAAAGAATCTGATATACCAAAGTATGTTCCATAAATTTCAGCTGTTTCTGGATTTCACTGTATATAAAGCAGGATTGTAGAAATTAATTTTATTTTCGTCCCTTTTTAGGCATGTCTGTACTTTAGTCTGATACAAATTTAAAATGCAAAGTCAAAGTGGTAAAAAGCTGCATGGTGGTTTATTTGCTTTTTCTGTGCATCAGAATAACCCTGCCACTTTGAGAGCCTTCAAAACAAATTGAAGGAATTGAACGTGAAGTGATACCTTTATTTATATCCCAAAAGCCATCTCTTGCCCCGGCCCTATACTCATCCTGACTTGCAATACTGTAGTTTGAAGTTTTATAGTGTTTATGGAGAAGCAAAGCTTGTACATGATAGAAAAGATAACTATTTCTTCAGAAGCAATAAAAAAAGAAACACTAAGCCACTGTCATCAATATTCTATTAAAACTATTATATTTTGGACTTTATAGTATTGCACCACAATGCTGAAATAAGTTGGATGTAATAATCAAACTAATAATTACCTCTAGTCAGGTCTTTCTCTCTTTGCCCTTGATGTGTCCAAAAAATACTTGGCTAGCTTAAAAATTGTAAGTTAAGCGTTGGCCTTCATGGAACAATTACGTGACCAAAAGTACACTTCTGTGCACTGTCTGTAGACAGTGCAGGTCACAACACAGCAGGACGTTCCTATCTGCTTTAAAAGAAACTTTTGTTCCAGCTAAATGTTTGAAGTGAGCCTATCACACTAATATGTTTCATTATGCAACATTAGTCATATCTGCCATGTAAGTTTGTGGTTAATAGGAGTTTGATTTCTACATGTTTAATATTTTTCAAGGACCAGCTTATCAAAACAGAAAGCAAAAATCCCAGAAGAACAAAGAACAGACCAGCGAATCCACAAGTCCCAGGGGCTATATTCAGACAGAGCTTCAGCTCCATGGGAGTTGCTAGCTGACAAAACCCTAGGCTTTTTTGTAGGTTGTATAAAAATAAGTACTAGTCATGATAAAATGGGGAAAAGGGTGGGATAATTATAGTGTGCCTCTTTAAAACAGCAAGCTGTAAAGCCAAATGTCTTTCAAGTTCATTGAAATATGGTTTTGTTTCGACTCTGATTTTCAGAACCCCTAAGTATTTTGTACAGTATGTGCTTGAAATGATGAATTTAAGACTATTGATGATAGGCTGCTTTTCTTGCTTTCAGCCCACGGACCACTAAGAAAAACACTACAGGTCATAGACAGTGGAATGCATTCTACCCTAGTGGATGTTTACGACTGTGTAATTACAGAAGATAGGAGCAGAACTTGATCCATTTGCAATTTTTAAAGGCCTTTTCCGAAAGATTTGAAAATTGTTGTGACTACTGTGTATTACTAAATTGGACTCAATTACTGTGATCAACCTTATTTTTCAATCTGTTATCCTCCTGGGAGGATAAGAGAGTGGCAGAAATGACAAGTTGTGGTTTAGTTTTTTAATTTAAAGCATTTTTTGAGGCAATTATACATGTGTAACATACATGGAAGAAACTTCCATAGTTCCATGTATGTTAGACTGTTAGTAGTATAGACGGCTTTTCTGTTATGAAGTATGTCTGTCCTCCTTCCAGATTCTCTTGATGCCATAGGTAAAGGGGAATAGTATGTATTTTGAGATTTTTTTAAGACTAAAACACCAGTGCCAGTTCAAAGTAATGCAAGTTCAGTAGGAGACCATTCTACGTTTTATGCCTTACACACTCTTTTGTTTGATGTTCTTCAGTTTGTCCAACACACTCAGATCTCACTGAAGTCAATGAAAAGCATTGTCAAGGGGCTGTCATGCACATAAGAATAAGTGTGGAGGGAGGTAATGTTCAGTGAGTCCAGGAAGTAAGTCTTTGAGGATAAAGCAAAAAATCCCTGCGGGGGGGGTGGTGGTGGTGTATGTATGTATATAAAACAGGAAAATAGAAACTGTTTATGTTACTCATACTGTTAAACTACTTAAATCATCCATAGTCCTGTTGCAGGCATCACAGCAATTAAAAAAAAAATTGGCCCAAAATAAAATAAGAAAATATTGTGCTTTAGCCTCGCAATGCCTCTCTGCTTTTCTCTCCCTCACATCCAGTCTGTGTCTTTAAGCTTTACTCTGAGTGGGTTTTCTTGTCTGGAATCACTTTATTGTTACCCATGTGTTGAGATTTTTGTTTGTAAAGCAATAATATTCAAGCAATATAACAGATTTATGCTATTTTGCTTTTATATGCAAATCAGATATACTACTACAACTATAATGCCCTTGTATAGGATCACATTCCTTTTTAGCCTTTGTTATGATTTCAGAAACCAGTTAAATAATATGCTTTTAACGCTTTCCCCCCCCCCCTTTTCTTTTCCTAATAGGTAACACCAGCCTTCAGACCAAAACAGGGAGTATCACAGTAGGTAGGTTCTACCTTCTCTCTGAGATCTCTTTTTTCACTCTTCCCTTCTCTTTTCAGGAGTAGCACTGATAACTGTGTAGCTGAAGGAGATCCTTTCCAAACTTGACTGTCAGCCTTTTGGAGTTGGGCAAGGCACACTGTCTAGCTTTTGATACCACAATACTTGCTGGGCTATGCACAAGTTAGACTGAGTCTAGATGTTGTCCTTTTATCCCATCTTAATCTAAAAGACATGAGAAAACACTAAGCGTACATCAAATGCAATCATTTTGCCTTTAACCTAGTTCTCTATCTTATGTTTGATATCAATGATTAGCTATGTTTAATTTTTATATCACAAAGCATTAATCATTGATGTATTACGTATTCGGGAGGGAAGGCTTGTGATAATTTAAACGATGTTTCTAAACTATTATGCTAATCATTGTTTTCCCTTCAGAAATAAAAATGGCTCATACATTTTCTTTCAGGAACTTGAGCTTTTATACAACAGGATAACTTGGAATGATCAGTTATGGTATATATCATATCAGTTGCATTTTATAGTACATCAACACAAAAGTGAGACACTCAAATTCTGGTTATTTCTATGGCAGAAAATTGAAGTAACACAATCATAGACAAGGCTCTTGAATGCACATAGAAGGATTTCCCCTTCTGTAAATAAACTTGGTTACAGGCCCAAATCTCAAAGACTTCTGCTAATGGTAGTAACCATAGTCACTCGTTAGGCATTGTTCAGGGACGATTTGTACTGTTACAACTCTTCTTACGTTTCTAAGTGATCTATATTAACATTCCTGGAAAATGAATGCAATACACATTCTTATGACTTAGTCACTAAACCACAGAATTAAATTAAGCTTGCTTGTCTGTTTTTTCCTTCTGTTAAATAAACTCATGGAGTATGAAGAGTGTTTTAAAGTTTTTTTTTTTTTAACACAGGAGGTAGCTTTTTTCCATCAACAGATGATGATTATTTTCCTTAATTAACCAGGTTCAGCTTAAACATTAAGACACATCTTATAGTTGAATAAACTTTATTTTTCAGATTTCAATTCTGAAAAAGAATTAATCTTTTCCTAAAGAGCATTAAACGTCCTTTAGATTTTTATGGATTTTTCCAAAGGGAAAAAACTTTTAAGATCCAGTGGTTCAACTCAAAAACTTGAGAAAGAAAATGTCAGGTTTTAAGTGAAAGGTTTTTGTGCATGAGAAATTTAAGACACAAGATAGCTTGTTGGATTGCCAGAGACCTGACAGGGATTTGCTGATAGAAATAGGAAGAACAACTCAGATGTTCCAACTTCCTTGGCTGGGATTTCATAGAGATGTAGTTAGTTATTTCACTGGAGGCAGAATTTTATCAGTTAACTGAAAAAAATGCAGTCATCTCTAGATTTTGGGGATGTATCCTTTGCTTTTGAGAGATTTATTTACAAGTCAAACTTGCGTTGAGAGTGCTGCATTTTTTTGCAAAATATTTTGGGAAAAATACAAGCAACTGTATTGACAGTTTATTATTCTTGTATAATTCTGCATTAAAACAGGAAAGCAATGCTGTTGTCTCTCACTCCCTTTAATTTTCTGCTTTTTAAAAAATTATAAAATAATTTTATTTGGTTTTTTATTTTGGTATTACTTGTTTGTGTAAATCTGTTTATTTTTTGAAGACTATCAAAAATTCAATCCGATTTTAAGCATATGGCAGTTTCACACTGTCATTGTTAAAATATGAAAGTAGGGATTATTCTTTTTTTTCTATACTGTCAGCTTTGTTAGTCACTAACAAATTGTTTTCCACCCCTATATTAGAAGCTTCCTGCTTCTTACAAATGTTCTATGGGTTTTGAATGACTTCTTAATTTAAAACAACCAGACCTATTTTTACCTCTAGTTTAAGTTACTACTTAAAATAGTCATTAGAAATCTGAATTATCTTACAAAAAGTGATAGAGTACTTTGTTTTTAGAGCTAGCTTAATCTTTTAAATTTTCATTTGGTAAATTCATAGGAAAACTCAGGTTGGAAGAGACCTCAGGAAGTTGCAGAATCATAGAAAGGTTGAGGTTGGAAGGGACTTCTGGAGGTCATCTTGTCCGGCCCCCCTGCTCAAGCTGTCTCCAGTCTCCAACCTCTTGCTGAAAGCCATGCCAACTGTAAGGTTGCTCAGGGCTTTATCCTGTGGTCTTGAAAACCTCCAAGGATGCAGACTGTACAGCCTCTCTGGGCAAACTGTTCCACTGCTTGACTGTCCTTAGGGTGAAAGATTTTCCTTCTCTCCAGACTGAAACTCTCTTTTTTCAACTTATGTCTGTTGTCTGTCGTGCTCTCATAATGCACCACTCTGAGGAGCCTGGCTCGGTCTTCTTGATCACCTCCTTACAGATACTAGGGGACTGCTGTCAGGTCCTGAAGCAGTCTGTTCTCCAGGCTGAGCAGCCCTCATCCCTCAGCCTCCCCTGATGGGGAAGGTACGCCCTGACTGTCTTGGTGCTTCTCTGCTGAATTCACTCCAGTTTGATGTCTCCCTTCTCTTGGGAGCCCCAACACTGCATGCTGTATTCTAGGTGTGGTCTAATAAGTGCTGCGTAGAGGAGGATAATCCCTTCTCTTGATACACTGGCCATGCTCCAGTTAATACTGCCAAGGATACTGTTGGACTTCTTTTCTGCCAGGGCATACTGCTGGCTCATGTTCAGTCCTGCTAGAATTTGCTTATTTCTCAGTGTTATTGGTATGGTCTGATTATGTATTCTCTACTCTGCTGCCAAGCCAAATTTTCCCCTACCAGCTCCAAAAGACATAGTTTTTCCTTTCTGGATTACTTATCTGTAACCAATTATGCATTGAAGAAATGAATCTTCTGTGTTTGGTATAGTCAGAAATGATAAAGCTTATGGTGCTTGTTTCATTTCAGAGGGGAGGAAACAACCTTAACCAGCTTATGGGCAGTAGGGACTTATTCTGGCAAGGAAAACTGTATATTGAGATCCAAGAAACTAATTATTTTTTTAAATGTCATAGAATCATTAAGGTTGGAAAAGACCTCTAAGGTCATCGAATCCAACCATCAACCCAACATCACCATGCCCACTAAACCATGTCCCTAAGCGCCTCATCTACACGTCTTTTAAATACCTCCAGGGATGGGGACTCAACCACTTCCCTGGGCAGCCTGTGCCAATGTTTAACCACTCTTTCAGTAAAGAAATTTTTCCTCGCGTCCAATCTAAACCTCCCCTGGCGCAACTTGAGGCCATTTCCTCTCGTCCTATCGCTTGTTACTTGGGAGAAGAGACCGACACCCACCTCGCTACAACCTCCTTTCAGGGAGTTGTAGAGAGCGATGAGGTCTCCCCTCAGCCTCCT
>NW_008796221.1:5745673-5766923 GCF_000699145.1 Aptenodytes forsteri | reverse complement strand
CCGTGCTGGCTGGGCCTGATCCCCTGGTTGTCCCGCACATGCCTTGTGCGCGCCCTCAAGATGAACCGCTCCATAATCTTCCCTGGCACCGAGGTCAGGCTGACAGGCCTGTAGTTCCCCGGATCCTCCTTCCCGCCCTTCTTGTGGATGGGCATCACATTGGCAAGCCTAATGTCAGTGTCAGTTTCCCTTATTCTGCTAATTTTTCTTCAGTACTTGTGGATGGGCATCACATTGGCAAGCCTAATGTCAGTGTCAGTTTCCCTTATTCTGCTAATTTCTTTCTTCAGTAACCCACACTACATGGCCTGAAGGCCTCAGTGACTTGCTGTGATGCTCACTGTCTTAAATCAACTGAAACCTAACAATTAAGAACATTTCAACTTACTCAAATTTATGTTTTTGAGAATAGTCCTGACATAAAAGTAAACTGAGGTGTCTGAGATATCCTGCATTGTGATGAGTGTTGTCATAAGGCAATTCCCTAGTACTGAGAGAAGACACCAAAGTTTTATTTTAAGAAGGGAATCAATTATGGAAAACAATTATAATATTTAAGACAGTTTTGGATAACTGAAAAATAAAACAATAAACAACTTAGTGTATTTAGAAGTAATGCCGCATCTGTGAGTTTTGTCTTGAGGATTCAGTTTTTAATACATGATCTAGGGAATTTTAAAATTAAAAACCTCATTTCTGAATTCCGTTAAAGGCATTTACTGTAATTCATAAAGCACAACTCTTAAGTAATTAAAAATATATCCATGCACACACTTGTCTCTTAATAGCAATTAGTTCTATTCATCTAGTCTTTGCCATCTGCTTGAAGTATGTTAATGTTCTGGTTCTCATTTTAAGTGTCCTTCATCTTTGAACCTTGCATCTCAGAACTTGCCCTTCTTTCTGTGTTCTGCTGATGACAGACCTGTAATTTTTTTTCCCATTGTTCCCATGCTTTCTTCCACACCATCCTGTACTAAGGATGCTGCTCTCTAGGTAGGTTGGAAGCAGCTGCTTTTTCTTATCCTTTGGGTGTCAGACTATAAAAAATGAAAGAAAAAAAAAAAGTCCACTATGAGTTAATATCGACTGAGTTACTACTTGGTTTTATCATCAGTCTTTGTTTCCATGTTCCTCTTCCCTCTCTTTGTGTCCTTTTGAATTTAGATTATATAGCATTCTGGACAGAGCTTATGTCCTGGAGAAACTACTTCCAAAAATTGGAGCATACAAAAAAAGTAGCTGCTGCCTGAGAACAATAGCGTTTTCCTTGCAGCTTAAAAGAATAAACTTTTTTACTTCTGTACATGTGCTATTAGCAATAAACAATTTTGGTGATGTTACATCATGTATGTTTTATAGTATCTCATATCATGGTGCTGAAGATTCTGGATGTTGTTACAGTAATACTTAAGTTTATATTGTATTTGGAGCAATATTTTTTTTTTTTTGACTCTTAGAATAGACTAGAATATTTCAGTTGGAAGGAACCTACAGTCGTCTAGTTCAAATGCCTGACCGCTTCAGGGCTGACCAGAAGTTGAAGCATGTTATTAAGGGCATTGTCCAAATGCCTCTTAAACACTGACAGGCTTGGGGCATTGACCACCTCTCTAGGAAGCTGTTCCAGTGTTTGACCACCCTCTTGGTAAAGAAATGCTTCCTAATGTTGCAGCTTTGAACCATTCCCACGCGTCCTATTCATGGATCCCAGGGAGAAGAGCTCAGCACCTCCCTCTCCACTTCCCCTCCTCCGGAGGCTGTAGAGAGCAATGAGGTCACCCCTCAGCCTCCTTTTCTTCAACTAGACAAGCCGAAAGTTCTTAGCCACTCCTCACAGGACATGCCTTCCAGCCCTTTCACCAGCTTTGTTGCCCTCCTCTGGACACATTCAAGGATCTTCACATCCTTCTTAAATTGTGGGGCCCATGGGGTTCCTGCCAGCCCTTTTCTCCAGCCTGTCCAGTTCCCTCTGGATGGCAGCATGACCTTTTGGCATATCAGCCACTCTTCCCAGTCTGGTGTCATCAGCAAATTGCTGAGGGTACCCTCTGCTCCATCATCCAGATCATTAATGAAGATGTTAAACAGGACTGGACCCAGTATTGACCCTGGAGTTCACTGCTAGTTACTGGCCTCCAACTCGAAGCTCACAGATGAGCAGTTTTACATAATTTATTGAAACTTCCACAGGAGGTTTTGTGGGGATTTCATATTATTGACAATCATGTTCTGAAGACGTATGTGCATCTAGTCAGGAAGTTGCTTCTACCCCAGTAGTGTCTTAAACATTTAAAATAGTAGAGACCTGTAGCTAACTGGTTTGCAGAGATGGTTAACACGGTATGATACGGTCTGTGGAAGAAGATGCATAGATGTGGACAGCATGGATAGATATTCAAAGGGGAAGATCCCATTTGATGTACAGTAGGTCAGAGGCTTATCAAGGTGAAGTTGTACTTGGCACATTGTATAATGATGCAGGATTGAGGCATGTAATTATTTTTTTTGGAACAGAATAAGTTATCCAAAAGAGACTATGGCCTTTAAAACCAATGGATACAACTTTAAAATTGAGGTAGAAAATAGATCATTTAGAGGTAAATGCATAATCTGGACAATTTAGTTAGCAAAGGAACTGTTTTCATGAGAGATTTCTTTGCTTTCTGTGTTACATCATTTGTTTTGCAGGGTCCGGATTGTGAGTATGGTAAAGGACTGCTAATGATTTTTTTAGTAGTATGTGCAATTAGTCTATTTAATGTATGCATTTCAGTTTCTCATAATATTTTTCATGTGACAATTTTAGGATAATGAACTAAAACAAGAAAATTGACCAGTCTTTATCAACAAACAATACTAGATAGCCAGTTAAGTAGGAATTCAATCTTCCTCACGCTTCAGATATGTTGGAATCTTATACTTTCTCCTGTCTTTAACCAAATCGTAATCAATATTTTGTGTTTTCCTATTGAAATCAATTTTGTCACTGATTTTAACATGAGCAAGGTCAGTCGTTATGTGCTGTTAGGAAAAGTAAATATGGTTTTGCTTAGATTTAGGGAAAGATCACTTGTGTTTAATCCTTTCTTTAGTACTTATCTTTATAAAATGAAGGAAGAAGAGATACTATATGTTGTGAACGATGTTTCAGTTTTGTCACCTTTGTGGGCCTTTCAGTGATCTTCAGTTGTATGGTCTTTCTCAAGTTATGTGACTTAGGTCTTACTCTTCAAGCTGTACTTTTTTTTCATAAAGCTTAACAAAAACTTTGTCAAGGACATCTTGCTTCACTGCTTCTTTTTTCCCCCCTGTTTTTTCCTGTACTAGTAAATTCTTAAATAGCTGAAGTTGCTCAAGAGTGACCATCTGTTCTGTTTCCAGTAGAACAATTCATCCTTGTATTTCCCCTTGAGTTGTCAGTCCTTACCAAACTCTGAATGCAAACGGTGCACTTTTTTCTTGTTTTTACCTTCAGTTATTCGCATTGATCTCAGCTTACACTGGGTGTGTATTTAAAAATAAATTGCCTCAGTTTTGTTCTAACTGTAAAAAATGTATTGTCTCCATTATTATTTCAGTTATGTATTTTGTCCTACCAGATTGTTACATAATATAGGGTAATTTTTCTTGTTGAAATATTTATTTAAATTTGGATTTTTTGTTTTTCCTGTTTTTAATCCATTTTCCATTTTTTCTCCCCTTTTCATTTGTTTCGAGTTAGACATAAAACTTAAACAGCGGCTTGCTTAGACTTTGCAGAAGTGATGAACAACTTCAAGTCTCTTGGCATTCTTATTTGTATCTAAGCATTTGTATTTCATATCATATCCATAAAGTTCTTTCCATAAATCATATTCAGTTGTTTACGTAAAATATATTTCATGTTACTTCCATAAATCAAAGCTAAACAAGTATTGTAAAGTCAGCTTTAGTGTTTGGTTAATGCTGCTGAGGTTCTCGAGTGTTTCTGAAACTTTGCTGCTGTATTTTCTTCTTCCATAAGAAACTTCTGTTCAGTGCTATACTCTGGGAGTCAAAATCTGGCAAGTCATCTTCCCAAAATAGTGTTCTGCTTTCCCTCAAGTTGTTTTTTGGTTGTTTTGGGGTTTTTTTTTTTTTTTTTGGGGGGGGGTTGGTTTTTTGGGGTTTTTTTTTTGCTTTCAAGGTAAATCTGTGCCTTGGTGAACCTATGCCTACTGCCCTCTTCCTGCATCCTTTATTCTGTTTATGCCTTCTGCAAACAGAATGCAGTCTCTCTCATGAAATTGGAGTTCTTTTTTTTATGTATATAAATATATATGTATAAAATTGAAAATCTAGAAAGGAACTTTCCGTTCAGTCTTGAAGCGGGGCTAATAGATTTGCAAAAGGCATCTTTCCACTGTGAAGAATTTCACTAGAGCTGCTTTTGCATTTGAAGAGTGGGAAGAGGAAGGATTTGCTCAATAAACATTGGTCCCTGTAAAGTACCGTCAGCTGGTGCTCTTGTACAGACTGTTAGCAGTTGTTCTCACTGGAGAGGGTTGCTGTCCTATCACAGGAGACTCTTCTTTCTCGTAGTGCAGGTAAAGGAACTAATTGCATGTTTTGTTTAAAGCAGAAGAGTCGAAGGCTGGATATTTCCTGTATTTGTTGCCAACAAAATCTCTGTCAAGGTTATGTGGAGTCTCAGTGACTGGCTGTTCCTAATCTGATTTGGAATATCTGCAAAAATAGCTTTTACATGAAAATATTGATTTATCGCTACAAATAATTTTCATTAAAAAGGTTGATTCATATAAAATTTTTGTTTCAATGACTTCCATTTTCAAGCTTATGAGCATTTTAAAAAGTTATTAATAAAATGTTTCGTTGTGACTTACACAAGCAACACTTTTTTTTTCCCAGTTCATTAATTTCAGTTAACGAAGAGTTAATTTTTTTCTTTCAGATTTGGAACAGAACTTCCTTAACACAATCTACTGAGATGAGAAAAACATTGCCATCCAATTCTAGTTGTAATTGTTTTCTTGTAGTCAAAGACAGTCTCAGTTTCTCAGCTGACTAAATATGGATGGGCTACTTTTTTTTTTAAATTACTTTCCCCTCCAAAGAAATCAGTTTTAGCTGTGGCATAATAATCCCCTTCTATGTTTTTGCTTTTGTATGTAATACACTGATCTTCCACATCTGTGCTTGAGATCAGGCATCAGAAAAGCTCCAGATGAATGTATTTAGAGCTAAAACTGTATGGCAAGCTTAAGGCATTAATGTTAGACGTCCTTGTTATGATGAATTAACTTCATTCTCTCCATAATATTTTTATTTTTTAAAATAGGAAGTTTCATTCAGGTTTGATTCTGTTATTTTAGCTAGTTCTGAAAGTTTGACTATGTTTCTTTTTCTGTGCACATCCGGAAACTAAGAAAAACAGTCTCTATCAGTATTTCAAGATTTCTTGCCAATACTTTCATTTCTAGCAGTGTATCCAAAAAAATATTTCACTGACTGCCTTTTGCTCACATACATTCATAATTTTTTTTATGCTTCTCTAGAATTGCTTCATAATTTCTTTGCAATTTTTATTAGCTATAGGTCAGATCAGTAGTTCAAAAGTTAACTCTTTAGGACTTCACTGTAATATTGTGGAAATTTGTGTATTTAAAACTGGAATACATTGCAAGTAATTAAAGACTACTTCTCAAGTATACAATTAAGGCTTCTTAAAGGCTTTCTATTTGTAAAAAGGTTTCTTCAGAAAGTTTTGTTATCATAATTTTAGCTAATAGCTATAGGTCAGATCAGTAGTTCAAAAGTTAACTCTTTAGGACTTCACTGTAATATTGTGGAAATTTGTGTATTTAAAACTGGAATACATTGCAAGTAATTAAAGACTACTTCTCAAGTATACAATTAAGGCTTCTTAAAGGCTTTCTATTTGTAAAAAGGTTTCTTCAGAAAGTTTTGTTATCATAATTTGAGCTAATAAGGTATAGAAGAAAATGTAGGTGTCTCTATTCCAGGGCAAAGAACGAATGCTGTTTTCCTATGTATATTAAAGTGCAATAGTTATTCAAGCATTTGTTTAAAACTCAGATGTAGTGAATCAGACTTTACAAAGCCTGATAACACAGTTCTTCTGTGTAACAACATGTTACATTGCACAACTGCTTGTTTGCATGGGGTAGCTTTCCTGGGTAAAGTTCTCCCTGTGCAGAGTCTGAGCAAATGAACTCTTTTGGAAGCTAAAATAGATCTTAGTGTTCAAATTTTGTGCTTGATCTTCGCATGAAGATGAATTCATCCTTGTAGAAAGGGGAGAGTGTTGTTGAGGCCTTGCAGATGCTACGAGTCCAGTAACAACGGCAGGGCTATGGTCTTGGGACCAGCGTATGCTGCAATTCTGGACTGGGGAGAGAAGTTTTGTTCAGAAACCTGTTTTTCTAAGACAAGTCTTATCTTCAGTTACTGAATATAAGATACTTCTCAAACACAGGAGAATTGACAAAATCAGTTCAAAGTACAAAGACAGATTCTAGCAAATTTTTATTTAAAAAGAGTGAATGATACACAAGTTTTTATTTTCTTTTTCTTTTTTTTAGATTCATCAGATGGAAGTCTAAAAGCTTCTACACATCATGGGGCAATAGATGTCTATGTCAGTCAATTAAGAAAAGTGGATCTGAAATCCCAGAAAGGTTAGCAAACTAAAATATTTTTTGTGGCAGCTTATGATGTAAAAGAAAAGGGAGTAAGGGGTGGTTTTTGTTTATCCGTCTGGAAAAAATGAGTTTGTGATTGTTGGTTATCTACATTCTTTTTTACCTCATTATTAGAAAATGTGTATAAATACTTACAATACAGTAAACTCTCTAAGGGGCAATGACACTTAAAATGGATTGCAGAATTTTTTTGTTTTTCAATACTTACTTTCTTTCCTGGCAATCTACCCAGCAGAATTCTGCAGGGTTGACTTGGATTACAATCTTACTTTGCCTTCAGCACAATTTACCCCATGGTGCTGATACACATATGTGCAGAGTGACAACCATCACATGTTTACATTTCTTTTTCCTGTCTTTTCCTGGTGAAATGTCCCATTATTGAAATGGGAAGGCAGAAAAACAAAGATGAGAGGGCCTTACCCTACCATTCTTCCTTTTTTTTTTTTCCCCTGATTACTCACTAGAATTTTACTTCTTAATAAAGAGCTCACTCCTGAAGTTGGATTCATAGTTTTACAGTATCATATCTTCTGAATGGCAAATAACAAAGCCCTGAATACATCTCATTAGTCCTAGGTTTGCAAAAAAAACCACTACAGCATTTCTATAGTTGACTTTAACATCATGTCAGACACTTCAGGTAGTTTAAATGAACATGGTATTTGGTACCCTTCTCTTGTTGTCTGTGAGACAATGCCTGTGCCCTGTTAAAACCTAGCAGTTACTCAGAAGGGGAATAATGAAGGAAATGCATTGAAATCACATGTGCGCCATTCTTCTGTACAAGCTGTTCTGGTTCCATTGCTGCAAAGAAATTTATTTTTATATTATTTCCTAGTTACCTTTTGAAACACTTAATACTAAGTTACGTTTCTTTGAATTAGTAGCAAAGAGGAATGTATTTAATAAAAGCTAATTTATGTTGTTTTCAAAACATTGCCTGACAATCTCTTCTGGCAGCACAGTTCAGTAAAGGCAAAGTTGATGAAGTTCTGTTTTCGCTTACCCCGTAAATTCAGAGTAACTGCTGACAGCTGCAGCATAGAAAATGTCCCATTTGTGATAAATTAGCTGCATGTGTGTTGGATTTTATGAGTCACATCACTGAGCAACTCTCCAAGGAGGACCCAAAGATGAAGACCTTTTCCCTTTCTTATCCTAAGGCTTTTGTGTATCCAGCAAAATTTAGGCCTAAATTATACTGACAGTTATTTGTTCATCAGGACTGTCACAGGCAAGTGATTCTGCTGAATTTAAATTGCATAGCTAGGGTTGCTTTCTGACTGCTACTTAGTTGTTATAACATCAGTTTTCTTACCGTGTTCTGCTTCAGTTTTTGGGGTGTATTTAAAGAAACCTTTTTATGTTTTTCTAAAGTGAATGTTGGAATTGGGCAAAAACTAAGGAGCACGTATACAGAAAGTGTATTCTGAATTTTGGTAGGTTTTTGTTTTAATGTGTAGGGCGCAGCTTCCAAACATTGTGACTGAATAATTCCAAATATGACTAACATGGGCAGGTTGAGAGCCCAGCATCTGCCTTCAGTCTGATGCACAGGAGCACATACTTAGGGGAAGCAGAAGCCAGAATTTCTGTTTTTAATCTCAAGGGTAGAATTATTTGGGCCACCAAAGCCACAATTTTGCTAGTAGTTTACATTTTAGTGATACATAGTCTAAACTGGTTAGTCATGTTTGAGACTGCATCTGTTTGAGGATGTGAACAGCTGGCCCTGTGCAGTAAAGCAAAGACAATTGCTAGTGTTAACAGTATATAAATGGCATCTTATCGGTCCAGAGGAGCAGTTCTTTCATAATGTGCCACGCAGTGGCTGGATTAATCATCAGATCCGATCTCCTGTCCTTGCTTAGGAGTGTAAATGTACAACTAGAAGAGGAAACTAAAGTCATAATACTTGTGAGATCTATTAGATTTGCTTCCCTTGATCATTCCTGTAATAAGATTCTCTACCAAGAGCCGTTGCTAGCAGTATATGTCAATGTTAATTTTCATGTTTGCCAAGGAAATACTGTGACACCATTTTCCACGTGACATACAGTATTCTGGTTATGATAAATGAAGATATCTTCATTTATCCTTTCAGAGACAAAAAAAGATGTTACTGTGTCTGAAGGCTCTTAAAATAACCAAACAGTGATTTGATTCAAATTAGCTAAATAATTGCCTGTTTCGTGCTTTGATCTCAATGTTAAACTAACTAGCTTTCATTTAAATTTATACCAGGTTCTATTACAGTCAAGGTACCTGCCTCTCTCAAAGCCTATTTACAGTTGTCTGGAAGAAAAGTGGATGTGAGCTCAGAGATCCAGTTAAAAGAAACACAGAGTGCCTCCAAAGATAATCACGTAACTATAAGTGGTAAGGCTTACTAATCTTGGCTTCCAATAAATGTCTGTCTGGCCTTAGTCAAAGGCATCCACGTTTCCTTATGAGTTTATTGCTCTTGGCTACTTCTTGTTTAATCTGTTTCAGGTTCAAATGTTTGCTTGTGCCATTGTACTCCCCGTGTTACTAGATGACTTTTTCATTTTGTTTGGTAAATGACTTGTGAATGCAAACAACTGCTTCTCTAACAAAAGTCTTAGAGCCAGATTCATCCTCAGGATTACTCCAGTGAATTTGTGGGATGGAATTCAGGGCTGAATTTGACCCATTGCTTTGTTGGCTTAGACAGTCACATATAATAAATTGCCAGGGAATATCTGTTAAAAATATAATGAAAAGTTTTCTCTGTGTATCTCTGTTGGGTGGGAGGGGGAAGTAAAAGGGGTATATGGCATATTTATAAATGTACAGTATAAATGTTAAACAGTGCAGGATAGGCTGAGAAATGATGGGTAGGAGATAGCTAGGAGAAGCTAGCTAGGAAAGCAGAAGAAGCTGAAGCGTGGAGGAATAGAGAGTACATGGAAAGGTGCCTGCAATTTCTGGAAACATTCTTATGCATTTAAAATTGAACTCGGGAATCCCAAGTCTTGCTGTTTCCTGCTTTAGAAGACAGTTGTGCAATTCATTGTCGGGGTGTGTATTTCTCTCCTCCTCTCCAGATGTGTCTATCTAGAAGTTAAGGCTGTTGCTGTTACCAATTACTCAGTTTGCTCAAGAGGAAACATTAACGTAATGTGTCTGAAGGCTCCAGCTTTGTTTTTGAATGTGTTATGTCAGTATGACCTGCTATGACAGCAGATTGGGTGAGGCTTTGAGTTTTTCTTTGGGTTTAAACCTAAGAAAATATGCACAAAACTTCTTTTCCTCCCCCATGTAAGATGATAATCTCAAAGTCAGGAAATGTTAGAAGTGTATGTACGTAATTTTAATATGTGGCCTGCTTATATAAAATAGTAGTCTTGAAATGTATAGGTGTCTCTCTTCCTGTCTTGAACAGTAACTAGCATTTAAATTTACTAGTGGTTATTAAATACAAATTTTTAAAAACCATGATTAAAAGTTCTCAGGCTAGAAACCTGTGGAAGGACCCCAGATTCCAGCAAGGTCTATGGAACAAATTGCCTCAGCAATAAAACAACATATCTCCCAGTGAAGGAGGACCACTGGCCAGTCAATCATCTTGTTATTCTGGCAACATTAAAGATAAGAGTGATGTTTCAAATATACATAGTTTAATGGCTTCTCTGGTTTCATGACCCAGTCAGTGTTTATGTAGGACAGTCATCGCTGAAGTGGATGCAATTTTTCAACCCACCGTTCTGTATGGAAATCATCTTGGCAGTTGAGGCCAAAAGCAGCTTTAATTAGTTAACCCTCAAATATACATATCCCAAAGGCATGGAAATCAGCAAGAATTATGCAGAGGCAACAACATTTGGCCACTGATTATCAGTTGTTTAAAGAGGTTACAGCATTGCACAAAAAACTTATTAAACATTGATCTAAACTGATCATAATACAGGTGAATGAAAAATATACCCTGGAATGGATTTTCTGCAGGATCCAATTCAGCTAAACTAGTGCTGGCCTGAAGTAATGTATCTTCATCTGTCTTTATACCCAGCATTTAGCTTTGAGTGTTTTCTCACATAATGTAACCAATGATTTATAGCAGCTCTCTCCTCCCTTGTCTTCACTGGTCAGTAAGAAGCAACAAACCTGAAGGGAGATGAAGTAGTTGGTTTTAACCTGTGCTTTGATCCTTTTCTTACCCTTTTGAACAAAACGGTGCCTCCCCTTTCTTTGCCAAGTCAGTAACATTCCTTTGGCATGGCAAGGGAGATCCTTCCTGCTTCTCCTTCTCTTTACCTTATCCCATGGGGACAGTGTATACTTTCTGCAGGCTGAGCACTTGTCCCTTCATCCTGAACAATATCTTCTTCTTAAGGTTGATATTTGAGAATTTTCTTTTACAAGTAGATTCTGAAATAATTAAAAATCATTTAATACTGTTTCTATATTATGAAAACATTATCCACTGTTAAAGTTTTAGGTACAGAGTCTATAGCTGTCCTGCTGCAACTAAAGAAACATAAAATGGAGAGAAAAGAGGGGTTTTGCCAAGTGGAAAAATACCTCTGTATTACAAAAGCATGGCAGTTTAGATTTTTATGTTTCTGAGCTCAAAGGTTAGTTTAAAAACAGATGATTTTTCAGAAACTGGCCAGTTCTCATATGGGTAATCCAGGATCCGGCTGCTTTCAGGAAGCTTTACTTGCCTCTGGGAATATTGGGAGAGATGTTGGAGAGGAGGCTTTCCAGTGGGAAGACAGGGTGTAGAGTTCTGTGACTTGGGTAAACATGCACCAGTCTATCACCTGCTCTAGGATAGCCTTCCCTACTGCTATATACATAGCGGCTATGATGTACATCATCACCTTGCTTCATGGCTCCCATTCCCATGCTGAGTGGGGAAGTCAGTACACTGTAATCCCACAAGCAGTCACAGCCAGGGTTTTGCAAGACAGCCAAGGAACAGAGCGGGATTTAGTCAAAGCAAGAAGATGAAAGCCTGGAGTGAGTGCTCTAGAGGCAGAGTGATGAGAGTGTGAAAAGGTGTTTTGCTCTTTTAGAAAAGGAAGGGACTTTCCTGCAAAATTGGGACACTTTCTGAGAAAGGGAAGGAACTAGAGAGCAGTGCCAGGGAGCTTACTCTTCAGGGTAATTTGCAATGATAAGGCATCTGTTTCCATTGACATCGGTAAGCACTCTTAGAAGTAGTATGTATGGTATAATGAAATCTATTATAAAAACAGATTTTTTTCGTGCTAAGTGCTGGTCCAGCTTCCATCTGTGAAAGCAGTTGTTTGGCTGTCTAGTTTGAGAGTGCTTGAGTAATTCTAGTAATTTCTAATGGCGATCATGTCAAGGCATTCTCTTCCTTTCCCTGGCAAAGAGGGTAGGAAGAGAGGATTCTGCTTAGCCCTTGCTGCTCGATGTCTGTGCCTTCCCTGTGTCTCCAGGTCTGCCTGTATTCTTAAATCAGCTGATTTAAGAAGCCTGTAGAAATCATTAACTATATCTGGAACTATATATGGTACGAGGAAGGGTAGCAGGCTAAAAAATGTCAAATTTTCAAGCGGAAAAGGAGCTTAGGAGACTGTCATGCCAAAGGGGTTGCAAACATGTTGAAGGGCAGGGTTAAAATTCAAATAATCTTGATTTGTATGCTTTTTAGGCTATTTTTCTAATAAGTCCTTTTAAGTTCAAAGTATGAAGGTAGGAATAATTACCTGTGTGGTCCCAAGAGGAGGAATATTTCAATAAAAACATCAGGAAACAATAATGTTACACAGTTGCAAAAAATAAACAGTGTATTAATATGACTGTTCTGTAAAAATCAAAATAATCCCTTGGCTTTACATGGCATTAGTAATACTTTGCTGGAAGGTGTCCAGTTTTGAGTAGTGTACTTCAAAAAGGATGAGGACAACTGTAGAGACTGCAAAGGAGAACACATGATATCAGAGGCCTAAAAAATCCCCTTGCAATGAGGGAAGACTGAAAAAAAAAAAAGTTTTTGTCTAAAGAAGACTGAGAGAAGATGCTCTTTTCCAGTACTTAAGAAATTGCTGCAGAGATTAAAAAAATAAATTGTTCTCTGTCCACTGGTGATAGGACTAGAAATTATGATTTGACCTTACGGTAAAGAAAACTTAGCTAAACAGTAAGATAAACTTTCTGGTAGTAAGCACTTGTCTGGTGAGGCCATAGGACTGTCAGTACTGCAGATTGTGAAGGACAGGCTAGGCATGCATGTCAGGTTAAACACAGTGCACCCTCGGGAGGTTGCTTTCAGCCCTGTTCTCTTTTGTCCTAAGTTGATGTGACCATCTGCTCCCACCCACCCCAAAGGAAGGTTATGAGGCACGTGGATGGATAAATTTGGGGACTAAATGAATGCAGCCAGTGGGCACGCTTCTGCCTGCTTCCATTGCCAGCTTGTGTGTTGACAACTGTAAGCTTGCTGGAAAAAGTCTTGCAATCATTCAGAGGCTTTCTTTGGATCCTTGTAGCTGATGGTCTCATTTTCCAAATCTAATTGTCTGGAATATACCCTTCCCCCCCCTTTTTTTTTTTTTTAAAAACATGTATATCTTCCATCTCTGAGTGGTGCCAGGGACTCATCTGATTCCAGATCTTTCTCCATCCGTGGCCCCAGTTTAGTGCCAAGGTCATGCTCGTCTCATATTTTTCAGTACAATTTCATTAATCCCTTCCCCCCCCTTTTTTTTTTTTTTAAAAACATGTATATCTTCCATCTCTGAGTGGTGCCAGGGACTCATCTGATTCCAGATCTTTCTCCATCCGTGGCCCCAGTTTAGTGCCAAGTTCATATCCAGCGGCAACCTTTGACCTGATGCCATCCATCTGCTTGGTGCCGAGTGAGCTTTTAACTTTGGCAGTCACTTACTCCATCTGGTTTTCAGCACTTGCGTGAGTTTCCTTGGTAAAAGTCCCACAGTGTCACAGGTGCTTCTCAGAGGCCGTGGATGTTTGTCTTTGTAGGTTATTGTGTCTCCCTGTTCTTACTTTCTCAAGTTGGCAAACCAACCTCTTCATATTTTTCCGTCCTCTTACAAAGAACATACTCTTTGGGAAAGATTGTCTTCTCCCAAGTCGAGACATTCTTGCTCGCTATTTCATCCAGCGTGAACAACAGTTGTAGCAGCTAACAGGATTTTTAGCCTTTGGTACTAATCCCACCCCATCTACAGCACTAGAGCTTTGCTGAGCCACATCTGAACAGTGTGCCTCTCAGAGCCATGTCTTCTGGTGACCATGCACACAGGTAATAGGGTGCTGTCTTTCATGTTAACTTATACCTTCCCTCAGATGTCTGTCCTGGGGATGGAGAGGAATCTCCTGTTGCCTTCTCTAACCTCCTTTTTCCTGTGAAAGTTTCCAGATAGATGTTGTCTCTACCTTTTGGGTTGATCCAGCATCCAATTATTCTTTTGATCACTAAAAATTCCTTAGATGGCCTTCTCCCTCATATGCCTCTGGAGAGTGTCAGCCTGTCTAATTACCAGATTCCCTTGAAAAGATGGGCATTGATACCACTGTCCTAGCTCTGACTTTCTGGGTTTCTCTTAATAACTTCAAGTCTTTTCGCTGTTTGGTTCTCCGAGTAGATTGTGGTGAGAAGCACCTTTTTCCTTATAACAATCATTCGCTCAGGCATGCACTGAAATAATAAGGCTTTCATGTCTGTGTGAGGTTAGATCTGGATTCCCCTCTGCAACACAGGGGATTTAGACAGATGTTTCCTACCTCAATGTCCTTCAGGAATAACTTATTTCTCACTGCTCACAGAATGGCTCCTCATCCAGTAGTACTGAGAGAGCAGCCTATGAGGTGCTGTGGACATATCCTGCAGGATTGCTCCAAAGCCAGTGTGAAAGGAGGGAGATGACTGCATGAGTCTCGTACACTGCGTACAAGGCTTTACGGATGTGTTTAACTGCTTTTGTTATCAGAAATTCTATATTGTTTACTTTAAGGTAATTTCTGTGGTTTTAGCTGCATGGAGTTCCAGGGTTAAATACAAACATAGCTGAAGGGGCAGTGAATAATGTGAGGCAAGCAACTTGCCTTTAAAAGGGAAATAACTGAAAGAGCTTGTATTATGGCAGTCTGCTGAAACCTCAGTTTCTTCTGAAACTTAACAGCTGTCTGATCGTAGCACTCCTTCTCCCACTGTGCAGCTGACTTGGGTCTGTTGCATTCAGAGTTATGGTTCTGATCCCAGGAGTAACCCTATCCGCTGCCGTGTCCCTCCCTGTTTTCTCTGTTCTCAAGGCACTTCTTCAAAACTTTCCTTCTTTCCTAGAAGCAATTTTTATTGACTTTGCCACTAGAATTGAGTGGGAAGAGCTTTGTTTTACAGTGCCCCTCTAAACACTGTCCCTCTGTGAAGCCTTGATCCTATCTTAAAAAAAACCAAAACAAAACACAAAGACCCAGGTTGTATCTGGAAAAGATTACATTCCTTCAAGTCAAGTAGAAAGTTCATCCAACTTTTATAAAACACATTAGATGAGATGCTATCCTACAGATTTTTATTGGTTTCAGCTTGCATTTAACTCAAGCTGTTCACAGCCTTTTTGAGATATACCACAGTTCTAACAATACCAGTAAAAAACATTTAAAATATGCTCATCTTCGTGTGTTTTGTGGTAGAACAGAGCTCTCTATTCGCTCGCCTTCCTGGAGGCTGGAGAAGTTACAGTCAGTACTTCACTGCAAATGTTCTGCAAAGGTGTTCTCTGCCTTTAGACACACATGGGGGAAAAAAGCTTTTTCCTGTGCGTTAAATTGAAAAAGTGGCCATGCAGCATACTGGCGCCTCTGTCTTCTGAGCTCGTGCTGTTGTCTTGACTGGTGGGTTTTGAAATGAAAATTAATTCCACCCCTCCTCCTTTCCTTATTCTCAATCCAGCAGGCTGTTGGCTTTTGTGATTTAATCACACTAGCGAAGTCACCCTCAAAATCCACTTGTGTTCCCACAGTATTCAGAGTACAGGCAGTGAGTACAGTTAAGACCAAACTGTCATCAGAAGGTCTCCAACTCAACCTTGTTGCTTGATTAGTGCCTCATACACAAAGCTATTTAAATATCTTAAGCTTGATTTGAACCTGCTACTGGCTTAATAACCTTAAAATAGTTTGAAGATCTTCATCCCTAGGGAGTGGAACTTGACACTCACTTTCCTGCGGGCAGTTTGATATTTTCTGCATTCCCTTCACAGGCAGATCTCCAAAAGAAGCATAAGGAACAAAACATTTTTCTGAGTTCACATAGCAAATGCAAAATGAGAAACAGAGCTGAGACAACAACTGAGCTTTAAAACAGCTCTTGTTAATTTGTTTCTGTGTTTCTTCAAAACTCTTCTTTAACTTTTTAGCAAATGTGTAGCAGGGTGTAAGCAGTGCATGAAACTGTGCATTTACAGGGCTGATTCTGTGCTTCAGTGTTCCTTGTACAGAAGTACAAGCCATAGTGACAAAAACATGAGAGACAGGAACTGGGACCAAGCACTCCAATATGCACTTTCTGGAAATTTATCTCTGCCCTACATTTATTGTGTCCTCTCTCCTTAGGGAAAAAAGCTGTATTTTCAGTGCTTTACAACTCTGTTACGGGATCAACTGAAATTTTGCTTTACACTTCTTTGTTGGTTCATTTTTTTGACACCGGGAGGCTATTTCCTGTTTAAAATTCAGACTGATCTAATGTTTTAAGGGCTACCTCTACTTAAAAGATAGATTTTTGTTTTCATTTCTGTTCTGTATTCTCTGATACAATATTGTTGCAAATCGATGATTCAGGAAAGCTTTCTGAGGAATTGAAGTTTCAGATTTTAACAGATTTCACGTACGACACATTTGTCCAACTTCGTGATGATCATCATAGATTTAAGTCCATAAGTAGATGAGGAGCAGAACTGTGGAGTCTGCCTTACAGTAGGAATGATATTGAGGCTGCTGCTGCCTGGAGCAATCAGGAGTGCAGAGATTGTACTAGGACATCCACATGGAGATCCTTGAAGGCATGTTGTAGTCTGATAACAAAGGACACTAAAATACCACTTTGTTCAGTGAGAGAACTCCATCAGTGTTGGACTGCTCTGAAAATCCCGTACTTCTAAACAGTACCTCAGCCTGCTGGTGAATTGATGTGGGCTTGGCCCATAACCTTAAATTAACCCCACTTAGTACCAAAACACTGAAACGCTATTGAAAAGTTTTGGCACATAGGCTTGAGTTGTGGAAACCGATGCAGTGATGTCAGTTGGAGTTTCGCCACTGTTTTTGACATGGCCAAAATTTAACTTCAGCTGTGTTACAGGTCAGAGCAGAGCATGTTTGCAAAGTTGCTTCAGAATCAGCTTCCCTGCCATCCCTCATGCTATTCCAGGCTCAAATTAGTTCTAAACTTAGAACTCTCTCAGTCACATGAACGCTAAAGCAATAAAAGATACTTTGTAAAGATAAACCAAGTGAAGGTTGATCTTGTGATAAAAGCACTGATTTGGGACTTAAAAGATCCCAGTTTAATTCCCAATTTGGTCATAAATCTTCTGTATAAATTTGGAAGGTCACTTATTCTTTCTTGGCCTCAGTTTCTTAATTGTAAAATGAGGGTAAGTCAAACTTTCTCCTTTGTCTGTTACACAGTGAGCTTTTCAGAGCATAACCATGCATACTAAGTTCATGTGAAACACATAAGCAGACACACATCTCAGGGGTTTTTTTTTTAATCCATTATCATAAGCAAGCGGTAATAGTAGCAACATGTCTGGTCATCTGGAAAATCAGGTCTTACCCATGTCTCTTTTCCATGTTTACAATAAAGATGAAAACTTTTCAAATTACTTAGCCAGATTAATGTCTAATGTAGATGTATTTCCTAGCCCATAATAAAAACTACGGTACTATATAATAAAAACCACAAGTTTATTGTAATAACATATTATGGGAAATGAGATTAATGCAAAAAACTGTATCAAGAATGAAATGTCAGAAGCCCCTGTCAAAAAATATATAAATTCTACCAAATAGAAGTCTTAAGTATTTTGAGGGAGCTTGAAAAAAAAGGCAGTATGAAGATATGTTTACTGCGTGTCAAATTAAACTAAACAGAAATCTCTTTTCCAGGTCACATGAATCAAAGGAATGAAACAGACAAATGGATTAAGGCTGACACAGAAAATGGCAAAGTGTGTCTTAAAAGCCAAAGCTGGATCCAGTCTGTCAAGCTGAAGAGTTCTTAAAGGTGAAACAGGCCAAAGAGATTAAATCAAGAAATTGTAAAGGAACATTTCTGTAAAATTATGAAACTTTGTTGCTGCATATTCTTAATATAAGAGAGAAACAATATTAAAAATTAGGGCATTTTAACCCAAGATTTGCCCGTGACAGTGGCTGGTGCTTAACAGGTCTGGTTTACTTTTAGAGCCTTTTAGGAACAACGCGATCTTACGTGTTCAGAATTTGTGTAACTTGACCCACTTACCACATCAGTTTAAACGCTGGTAACTTTCAAACAAAAGTTTGGAGTCGTCATTCAAAAATAAAAAGCATTTTGCCAATCTGGTATTTGAAAATACGAAAATTTACTTCCAAGATGATATGCTCTGCAAGCTATTTTATATTTTTAAATTAAATGTCTCAGCACTGTGGGAATTCTACTGGTTTATGCAAAATGCAGAGAATTTTCTTCAACCGAATTATTTGTATTATGGATAGGATAAAACCACTTTCAGAACTGTAGTTCTTATTTGGTCTTCTCGTTTCGCGTTTGACCCCTAAGCAGTTTCTGCCTTGTCAATGGGTACTGTATGTGTAAAACTACTTACATGAAATGACAGAACTTGCTCCGTGTCATCCTGAACCACTTATTTGTGGATAGAAATAAGAACTCTAGCAATGCCTACCACTGTTCGTCTGCAAAGAAAAGCTTTTAAAATAAATACTCAAAAGTGCACTGGGTCTGGCTGATTTCAAGGAGGAACACCCAACCAACTGGACTTCAGATAAGAGTCCGCATGAACACTCCCCTAAAGTAAAAGCTACCAAAGAATGGAAGTATTGGCCTAATAAATGAGAACTCTAATCTGTTTATTTGCTACATTTCCAGTGACTTACCGTCAGCCTTGCATGACGGGACTGTAAGCTCTTTGAGGCAGAAAGGCAGAGGAGGGAGATGAGGGAAATGTGTAAGCCCTGCACAAGGGCATACATGATTTTTGTGGAGGATTTTGTGTTACCATAATACAAACACACAGTGAAGTAAATGGAGCTTTTAAAAGCCTTTCCTTATAAAAATATATATATATATCCCCTTACAAAAGAAGGATGGAAATTTGTGTTTTAAAACTGAAATGTAAGAATTCCTGCCAACTGAGTGAATGGAGAGTAGCAAAGAAGAGCTCAGAGTGTCAGCTCAGGTTTTAAGTTGTGTGTATGTACTTTATAGATCATAATAGTACGTTATGAAGCGAACTTCTTTCCCACAGGGTTCCCCAAGAGGTATAATTGCCCCTGGCTAATGGACTTCAATAGCCAAGGGCAGCATTTTTACTATAATTCAGGGTGGTTAAAAACTCCACATTCTGTTTGCTGTTGTGTGTACTGTTTGTTTGGATGAGGTGGGCACTGATGTGTATGGCAAATTACATGTATTTTTAATATAAACACTAATATATAAAACATTACTAATATTATTACTAAAAGCAATATGATATTACTAGTAACTAGTAATTATTATACTACTTTTAAAAGATACAAAATTAATAAATGTGTAATAGTTTTAGATTTCCTGAAAAATTTTTGAAATTAGTGATTTCTGGGCACTGCTGCAGACAAAGTGAAAGAAGTACCTCTAAATTCACACTGCATTGAAAATAAAAACAGTGTAGCAGATATTTCACAAAACTGAGTCCATTTAATGGTTCCATTATTCACACCGACTACAAAGCCTGTCAGCCCTCTGTGATTAATGTCGTCCATTTTGGAACTGCTGCATCAGCAATTTAAGGGAGAGCATAGTAAGAAAACACGTTATTTCTTCCATGTTCAAAAGTAAGCAAGCTAAGGCATTCATATTCTAAACCCAGCTGGAATTAAACATTAGGATCAGTAGTTATTTGCTTAAAGAAGTTTAAATAAGCCATCAGAAAAATTGTGCTACCACTAAAGCTACTCTGATTATATTCTTTCCAAGCTAATAAATGTTGAGACCAGCTAGAACTTTAACATAAAGGTCAAAGAATGAGCTGAAGACAGACAAATCTTGGGAATTTCCCCAAAGGCATTTGAGTAATGTCTTGCTCTGGTATAATGAGGTGAAACTTCATATTTTTCTCTGGACGAGGAAAGATTAGTGGGTTATCAGTAATTAGTATTTGAATGGAAAATCCCATGCGTGCTCTTTTTTTTTTTTTTGTCCATTTGATGAGAAGTCATGTTCTTGTAACTGGAGAAAATTTATCCTTTAACATTTTTCTCATCTGTGCTCCTCTTCATTTGATTCTCCTGACTCTGCCAGCTAGCCCGCAGTTCAGATCTGCAAATGTAAACATCAGCTCGCTTAGAGCTGAACTCAGCCTGAGAGGCTTTTATGAGAATTAGGGCTCTAGGTGCACAAGTGACTATTGAGAAGTAGAGAACTGTGCTTAAATGTGCATGTATAATTGCGTATTAAGGAATCGGTAGTCACTACTTACTCACTGTTCTTCATTGCTCAAGAACGCTGCACTTGATGAGTACCAGCCATGTCAAGTGTGAAGTTCTGTGGAAAGTCAGATTGTTTATGTCCTGGAGAGGACCTTCATGGCAAACAAGAACCCCAAACACACGCAGATTTATTTATTGCTTACTCTGCATGGGACTGCAAAAGCTTCTCATTATTGAAAGATGAAGACAGCTTGAATCAACATCTGAAAGTTAGCAATGTTGTTTCAGTGCGGCTGTCTTGCCTGAAGGCATACACGCTCCTGCGAGAACAATTTGCAATGCTTCCTTTCTAATTCAACAAATGGCCTTTTATTAAAGTATGATTAGTTTTAAGAAAAATAATAGTGTTCTTTTCATGCTCTAGTGAAAAACCCCTGAACTGTAGAGGATGTTGTGCAATTACTTCGTCTTTCATTTTGAAGAATTTGTTTATTCAGGCTCTGACGTGTGTTTTTTGGTGAAGGTGAGAGTATGTTACCATCCCAGTCATATCCAAGCCAGGAAGGAGGGTCAGCATCATTATGTTCATGTTTCTCCAATTTGGCTGTGTATTTCAAGACAGCTTGTCTGCAAAAAAAGTTTAAAAAAAAAAAAAAAAAAGACCAAAGTAAAGTGGCATCCCACAGGGGTCCGTATTGGGACCGGTACTGTTGAATATCTTCATCAATGACACAGACAGTGGGATCGAGTGCACCCTCAGCAAGTTTGCAGATGACACCAAGCTGAGTGGTGCGGTCGACACGCCAGAGGGACGGGATGCCATCCAGAGGGACGGGATGCCATCCAGAGGGACGGGATGCCATCCAGAGGGACGGGATGCCATCCAGAGGGAC
>NW_008796221.1:5734402-5745224 GCF_000699145.1 Aptenodytes forsteri | reverse complement strand
GTACTTAAAGGGGGCTTATCAAAAAGATGGCGGCAAACGTTTTAGCAGGGCCTGTTGCGACAGGACAAGGGGGAATGGCTTTAAACTAAAGGGGGGTCGATTTAGATTAGATCTAAGGAAGAAATTTTTTACACTGAGGGTGGTGAAACACTGGCACAGGTTGCCCAGCGAGGTGGTGGATGCCCCATCCCTGGAAACGTTCAAGGTCAGGTTGGACGGGGCTCTGAGCAACCTGATCTAGTTGAGGATGTCCCTGCTCATTGCAGGGGGTTTGGACTAGATGACCTTTAGAGGTCCCTTCCAACCCAAACTGTTCTATGATTCTTAAAAAAAAAAAATTTGCAGAGGCTGTTTCTACAAAGAACACTGAAGCTGTTTAATGAGCAAAAGTTTCTTGTTTTAACTGAAGCTCTCAATATTATAAGAGGTGTTGTGGAAATCAAAAAAGAAGATAATTGGTTTTGGCCATAGAGTCACAGAATAAATTAGGTTGGAAAGGGCCTCTGGAGATTGTTTAATCCTGGTCTTGCTCTAAATGGATCCAACTTGACCAGGTGGGTCACTGCTTTGCCAGCTGACTTCTGAATATCTCGAGGCATGAAGATTGCACAGCCTCTCTGGGATCCTGTTCAAGTGTTTGACCAGCCTCCTGATTAAAAAATAGTTTCCTTGTATGTAATTAGAACTTTATATATGCCACTTGTCCTATCAGTACACCTTTGAGAAAAGTCTGGCCATGTCTTCTCTCCTGTATCCTCTGATCAGAGTTATAGACAACAATGAGGTGTCCCCCAGCCTGAGCCTTCTCATCTTGTGACTGAGCAAAGCAATTCTTTCAGCCCTTCTTTACACATCACGTGCCCCAGCCCTTTAATGGTCTTGGTGGCCCTCATCTGCACTTGCTCTAGTGTGTCAGTGTCTGTCTTGACTGGGAGCCTAAAACACAGATCTTTGGGACTGAGTAGGCGATGCCATCGTAGCATTGTGTTGTGAAGAAAACAACACCAAAAAAGATAAATAAACCGGTTACATCAAAAGATATCACAGAGGGTTCAGAGTGGTTTTTCATAGCTATAGGAAGGCTATAGTAACTGTGCAGGCCCCTATCTCTATTTTTTTCTTTGAACAGTCTTTGTGGCATCTCCAAGTATTTGTACCCTTTCCTGGTACACCTTCTGCTCTCTTTTTGGCTAACCTCTTCACTTGTAGTTGTCTTCTGTCACACACCTCTTTTTTAAGTGTATTGTTTCCAAAACGGAATTGAATACAGAATGGGCGGTGTTACAGAGCCTTACTGTTACCTGCAGTGGCCCCGAGCTCGCCCCAAGGCTGTTTTTTGCAGCTTCTGTGGTAGCTGAACCAGAAGAGAATTGCTTATGATGTCCAAAACCACCCATGACCCCTCTGATCTCCCTCGGCATTTTGTGGCCACTGCCCCTTTGCAGCATTAGAACACAAAAACAACGAACTAGAGCAAAATGACCCAGAAATAGGAGAAAATCAGGCCTGCTGAGTGAGACACCCTAAAAAGAAGTTGAAGAGCAACTCTCTCCTCTCCCTCCTTTCCAGGCGCTATCAGTCCAGCAACTTTCATTGCCTTCTCGAGCTGAAGAAACTCAACCCGACACTTTCAGTCTTTTGAACGTCTCTTTCTTTCCATCACTTCTGCGACTTGGCTGTCAGCCCGCTCCTGGCTGCGCAGAGCACCCGCCTCCCCCGGCCTCCCCCCATCGCTGGCTCTTGCACTCCAGAAAGCTGGCTGAGCGTACTCATGCGCTCGTTGGGGAAGAGCCAGCTCTCTACATCTCCCATCCTCTTCAGGAGATTCAACCTGATCTGGTGTGTCACAGCCACAGCAAGGTAGCCTTTCTCCCTGCTGGCCAATTCCCTAAGCTCTGTAGCAATATAATATATGGCATCTAGACAATACTAGAAAAAAATCCAAATTAAAGTGGTCTGTTATCTACCAATAATGCCACTACAGTATTTTTTTCCCCCCAAAGTGAAAATGCTGAAGACAGTTGCAAAAGAGGCAGACGCACAGCTGTAATGCTTGCACAACCACAGCAGGAAAGGGGAAGCGGGGAGGGGTGGAAAAGGGACAAAATTAGTGAAGCAAGGAGGGCTCCTTTTCAAAGACTGCGGGATACTTTTTTTTTTTTTAAATCTAACACTGACACACTGTATGAACCACATGAACACAAGGCTGTATCTGTTTTTATATTAGGGAGGCCTGTGCCATTGAGGAATGTGTGCACAATTTATATGAGCTCTAAGCTCTAAGCTATAAAATAAAAATCAACTCATCCAAGTCCAAATTCCTGTTTTTGATGGAAAATGCAATGTATGGTGGCTGTCTGAAGCATGTATAAGGGGAGCTGTTACTATTTTTTTGGAAATTTATGCTGTCCCATGCCTGAAGCTACAGTTGATTAGTTTGCCAGAAACAGCCATTCATTAATCATCAACACATGGCAAAATAGACCAGTTATTTAAGATATATTGTACTATGATAGAGCCTGCTTATTTATTTCTATAGTGTCTTAAATGAGCACATTGCTGAATAAAAGCATTTCAGCAAATAATTACAATTATCTTTGGCAAAGCAACTACCTCTTGGTGTAAGTCAGACAAAAGTACTGGCCCAAACACATGGCTTGAGCAGCACTGGGATATATAATTGAATCCTTACCCAAAGTTTCAATCCCTTTTACTAAGAGGGGGTAGCTAGGAAATACATTTCTGCATCACGGTCTGAATCCTGAGCCATTCCAAAATTCAGAAATGTTTGACTGGGTCCATCATAATACTAAAGCAGAGGTTTTGAAAAAGACTTTTTGACATGAGGCTACAAAAACCAATCAAGAATAAAAAGTAATGGAAAATAAAAACTTAAACATGGGAGAACTGTTTATAGTGCAAATGCAGGAGAAATTAAGCCGAAGAGACAAGTGGAGGCAGGCAGCTAATGGGAAAAGCAGAAAGCAGCCTGCAAGCACACTCCAGGTTACAAGCAGTGATCAGACCACATAAAATCTGAAGTATTCTTGGGTTTATGTCAGCACTCCAGGTTACAAGCAGTGATCAGACCACTACCATGCAGTAGTTGTATCATTTTATGGCATCCAGTTCAAGTGCACACGATGGCTGAAACATGGCACTCCAGGAGCCTCCATGTCACTTCTGAAGAGCGATTTACAGTCAGTGAGAAGACAGTACTGTGATATTTTTGTTGCTTCTTCAAGAGAAAAGAGTATTCTTAGTCCTTTACCAAATCATCTGTAGGCTGTCTTCATTTCCGATTACATGTGTGTTGGACTCCCAGATCCTTCCTGCCTTGAGACCTGAATATTTGGATAATACCTAAGAAATTCTGCTTTTTCAAGAAGACAGAGTTCTTGCAATGTCCTTTCTAACCAACAACAACCATCAAAAACCACAACAACAAAAACCAAAACAAAAATCAGAATGTTCTCCAAATGTCAAATGTAGCTATTAAGACCGAATGTAATTTCCGTTTAAAAGGCAAAAATTGTAATAGTATTTGTTGATGAGTCACTTGTTAACAGAATAGTCGTGAGTTTAAAAGAAATGTAACTGGTTTCATATTAGTGCAGACAAGAAAGAAGGAAGCATTTAATTTTGCGCTCAAAGAACAGCTTTTGGTGGAACCAAGCTGTTAGAGAGGGGATGCGGTTTGGTGAGAGCACAAGGCTGGCTGTCTTCTCAAGGCAATGGCAGATTTCCTTTCTCATTTTGCACCCAGAGATGTTAATGGAGCGCCCCACCTTTCTCAGCACTGCAGCTGACTTTAAATGGTATTTGTGTTTTGAAGTTTAAGGAGAATGTTTTACAGGGAAGAGAATTGTTTCTCTAAAGATGCCAGTGTGTTATTTCTTGTAGGATTAGTCCCAAAGTGAATCACGACCGATACAACCTTTTCCTACAGAAGCCACATTTTAAAAAGCAGTTAGTTAGCTTTCTTTTCCTCTAGTAGAAGAAATCAATTGTACCCGTATCATTTGCTCCCAAAGGTAGGTTATCCATGATTCTTTATGACATTTAGAAACAGAATTAATTGAAAGGTCATTAGCCTCTGGATACAAAAATATGCAGCAAGATATCAGTCCATACACCTTTTTTCTCTTCTAACATTTAATAAACCTGAAACCAGGCTACTATGTTGGCAAATATAATCTCAAATGCTACCTGATACTGGAAAGAATGGACAATTTATATGCTTGTAACTGTTTCCTATGAAGCTGCATTGGATGAAACTTGAAGTAGTTTGTGGCTCCCTATGTTTTCTATTTTAATCTAATGAAACAGTAAAAATAAAACTTTGGAAAAAAAAAGTGACACAATACAAGAGATATGCCTCAATAATTGCAAGGCTCAGTCTATTAAGAGATGTCTGCTAGGGCTGGTTAGTGTTTAATAATAAATAATGGGGAATTCCATTGGCAAAATGAGGTACATGTGATTTATAGATCTTGTAGGGCAACTTTAAACTAAAAACATATTTCTTCTATTGCTTATTTAGAACCTAAGCCACTAACATGTTTAGTTCTCCGGATTAATCTGATTTTTACATAGATGTCCTCTTCCATCCCCTTAAACGGGGAATGAAATGTCTCTGAAATGTATGTTTCACACCTGCAGAACGTAAATTACACCTGAAAACAGCCTTTTCCTCTACCTTCTATGAAAATCTAAGAGCCCAAATAAGGTTGTAAGAGTTACTCTGAAAACAGAGAATGAGGCCCTGTTCATTTTTCTGACAATCTGTTGCTTATTATTCATTACTAAAAGCATACAGGTTGTGACTGAAAAACATAGTTCTATAAAAATACATGGAGACATACAAGTGACAGTACTGTCATTGCTTTTGATGTCATTACTGAAAATCTGCTGCAAGATGACTAACAGTGTAGCATCACTGCCATATTTTACTGTGCTTTTGATGTAGCTATTGGCAGAAAACAAACAGTTTTTATCATCTTTGCAATATTGGCCTTGAAGTACAATAAAAAAGATTTTTCTAAAGCGTGATGCATACAGGATGTGGAATATATCTGAATCTAGCTGTGAACTCCTTTATTTTCTGAATATCATTCTATCTAATGACAATTTTAGAGTCTGCATTGAAAAGCCACTCTGATCTTGATGTGGTCAGGCTATTCTGCAGCCTGCCTAGGTCTAGGGAGGCTCTTCAGACCTGTTGGAAGGAACGAGCAAAAAATCTTCAGTGCTGAATTGTTCTACATGATCGATTCACCTGCTAGTTTTTGTCCCAGACTCAAATGGCACGGGGTAAGAGTTTCCTGTCATTGAACATACGGTGCAAAGGGTTAGAGACTGAGGCTGGTGAAGAAAAGAACCATCCACCGTCGCATACCAGAAAATCAGGCTCAAGAAAGTAAAATTGGCAAAGTTTGCCTAGTTCTAAAAATCACAAAAAGGGCAAAGATAACACTGGGTGGAGATGTGTGTCTCATGGTTGCTTTTTGTTTTGTAACGATCTGTAACTCTCCAGGGCTTCCTTTACAGTAAAAATAACTGGTTGGGAAATTCCTTGGTGGAGTCAGAAGAGTTTAATCAAGACGTTTGGAGAACCCATAGCATATGGGACTCTGAGACAGAGGCATAATCCTGGGTCATCCTGCAAAGGCTACAATAATGCAAACGGTTTTCTGAGAAGTCAGGTCAGCTCTTTGATCATGGCTCACCCAACATAAATTGGAACTCAGCCCAAATTTCTTTTCCTACTACTTCTCACTTTGACAGGAAGATGTATAAGCAGCCAGAGCCTGAAAGGGATGACAGACTTTAGTGCTCTAAACAGAGATATGAAGTCACAGAAAAAGCAAGTCAACAACAGTAATCCGGGGCTAAAAGAAAATCCCTTGAGGCTTAATATGAGAAAAACTGTAAATCAGAAAGTTACAAGTAAATTAATCGTATTTGAAATCTCTTTTTTCAGAATGAACAGTGTAGTTCGTTTAGAATAATTTTTTCAATTCATACTCTTGCATACCAATCCTTCAAAATCCTTCTTAATTAGAAGGAGGGGTTTTGAGATGGAAGTTCTGAGATTACATTAAGAAAACTAAGTCAGAGAGAAGTAAAGAAAATAAAAGTAATGACAGCAGAATTGTTTGTGGCAAGACAGTTAGAGGGAAATAAACCAAGGAGGATTTGGAAAGCATGAAGCACACTGGAAACATCTTTTAAGTTACTAAGCATCCGCATTGGTCTTGTGGTCTCTAAAGTGACTATTAAACCCTGGAATGATTTAGCATGGAGTGTGCTATCTGCAGTGGTCCTGTTAGAGTGGGGTTAGAGCTCTCCTAGTACGGATACTCTCTATATAATATAGTATTATGTATTTCTTACTCTTACTGAAGTCATAAAGCTCGATTAAGTTATATTCTCAGATATATCAACCATGCTTAAACTTTAGTTCTTTTCCAAACAGTTTCAGTCCCTTTGGCGTGTCTGGCCACTGTGCAGTTCTAGGTGTACGGTGCCTGGTCTGTGATGCTCTTAACCCCCATGGAAGGGTGATGGACACGGGATCTGCATCTCAGAGACACAGAGCTGAAAACTCAGCTCTAAACCTGACCAGAACTGACTGGCTTGTAAATGCCATGGGGAATCAAGAGACTGTGTCCATTTACACCAGTAGAGAAGTTGGATTACATTGTGGTAGATGACCTGTTTTTTCCAGTTGTAGATACATAACAAGTATGTTTCACTTGTATTTCATGAAACTATGCTTATGATACCTTGACTCATTCGCTGTAACCATGCTGCATCTTGAGCACAGGCCGACATCAATGCTCAGATCTGCTTCTGCTATATACTGACATGCGGTCATTGGGAAACAGGCTCCCACAAAGCCTCGGAGTGAGCTCAAGTACATAGTGCAATGGCTGAGAGCATTAGGCGCAGTTTGTTTTTCACCCTCATGTGCCCACATGCCCTTGAGGTGATATCCTGTGTCTGCAGAAATTTCCCTAACAGGACATTGTCTGCCATAAAGATAGATGGTGTCTCTATTTCCCTTCATTTCTGGCTGACACTGGAATGTGTAGATACCCGCACCAAGCCACAGGAATCCTAAGGAAGCAGTGTGGACACCCCCTAGATAAAGGAGCAAGATGGCTCAAGCCAGATACCTAGCATGGCAACACGATGCCAACGAAGAAAAAACCTCATGTTTTTGGGTTTACAACCACCTCTGAATTAAGATTAGAAAATATCCTCTTACTTGGTAATATTTCTGCAGTACAGCATCTTGAGAATCTGGAGTTGCCTACAACCCTTCCAAAGATATTTCAGTGCTTTGTCAGTAAGATGAATGCAACCCGAGACATCCAAGAAGTGGAGGTAATGGCAGGCTGCAGCCAAGTATTGGATACAGGTATCAGTCATCTGTAAATGAAGCAATAAGACACACAGAAGTTAGAAGATTATTGAATAGTTGAAAAAAAAAAAACCACAGAGCACAATTTTAGTGTCTGATTTGTGGGAAAACTATGTTTTAAAATACTTCATGGAAGTAAAATTTCTGGCACAGCAGAATTCTGAATCGCTGCAAGAGGCTCTACAGGAACGGCCACTTAAATATTAGGAGCATATTAGGTATTAGTTAACTGTGATTCCAGTACAGTCTAAAGTATTGTGGGATTTTTTTCACCTAATCAGAATGGTTTAACTTTCCCAGCCTCATGATTGTGCATGTAGCACATATAAGCCTTTAGCCTGACCTGCTATTGCATTGTTCTCGCTAAACTATTAGGCTGCACTTATAGTTTAGTTATATCAGTTTTGTATCTCAGTTCTCTATTACAAATGAGTGTCTCACACCAAGACTTTTTTAATGTATAGTTATTTTTCTTTAGCTCTGAAGTAGAGCTGCTTAGTTCCACCTCACAATTCCATTTTTCTAAACTGATATTCATTGCCATCAATGCTGGAAGTCACATTTGAGAAACACATGAGACAGAGTCTTTAAGGTACCTAAGCAGTCATGCAAGCTACTTAATTGCTCCACTGACCTCAGTGGAAACAGTCAAGAATAAGTATAGTTATTTTTCTTTAGCTCTGAAGTAGAGCTGCTTAGTTCCACCTCACAATTCCATTTTTCTAAACTGATATTCATTGCCATCAATGCTGGAAGTCACATTTGAGAAACACATGAGACAGAGTCTTTAAGGTACCTAAGCAGTCATGCAAGCTACTTAATTGCTCCACTGACCTCAGTGGAAACAATCAAGAATAAATTACGTACATACTTTAATTACCTTGTTCAGTCAGGACCAAAAATCAAGAGGGGACATGCTAAAGACCTTTAAAAGACACTTGATTAAAATCAGTGGAGTGGGATGGTGGAAAGAGAGACAAGGGTTTCACTTGCATTAAACAGCCAATCTCATCAGAATCTAAAAGGAACAAGTAGGCAAGACGAAGCTGGGACCTTGGGTTGTGGAACAGAAAATTAGCACACTATCTCATGATACAGCCCTCCTGGAATATAGAGGTAATTCTGTGCTTTGCTTATTCCAGATTTAGCTATATGCTTAATATTAGATCTGCAATAGATTAATAAGTAATTAAAATATTAATAAATAGATTAATATGCCTATTGAAATAAACCAAAGTTGCTGACTGAACTCAGCAATCGGTATCAGATGCATTTAAGAGAAATCTAAGTTCATCACACACAATCCTATTCGCTTTAGAGGACTGAATTACAGAATTCATTGTCCATCGAACTGTGTCTTCAGAACTTTGCTATTTAAATAGCTGATTCATTCATTTAACCAGAGATTTATTTTCAGTTCTTGCTATATTTTTTCATGTGTAGGATATGTTTCCCACAGCAACTTCATTTTTTTCCTATGAAATAAGAATTACTCTTGAATCAGGCTCATTCCTTGAGTAAGACTCAGAACTGCACTGCTGAATATTTTAGTATCAACATTTGCAAAATGACTTGTACCTGTCCTAGGTATACAGAAATGTGACAGGGAGGCTCACTGCACTTTCATTAAGCCAGTGGGGTTTGTTCAAAGACAATTAATTTGCCCCAGTAGATATGATTAAAGTGATAACCTCTTCTAATTTTAGAGTAACCTGCATAGCACATGCCAAAACATTCTTAATGGACATGTATTTGTATATTGATTTTTTCCATGTTCTCTTGCTACGATTTTTTTTTTAATTTTTTTTTTTATATAATATAGCTGATGTTGCAGGACATGACTGTCAGACATATTAACATATATCCTTTGGAACAGGTTCATTCTTACTTTAATCTCCTGACCATTTTTAAACAGTCACCGAGTGGAAAATATTTCCTTACTTAGCAGCTGGATCCCCTCAAATTACACTAGAGATTGCCAAAGGATTTGAAAGACCCATTAGTTTTAACATCCACAGGTGTACCCATCTCATTTTATGGAGTTGCAAGCTGGATTCAAGTCAAAAAAAGACTTGTAAACTTATCTGTAGGTTTATTTGAAAGAGTCTTGATGTTCTCTTCTGAAAATAGTAGGGTATTAGCAGTTAACAGATTGGCTTTATAACTGTTTAAAGAAAAGATACCATCTAGGAACAAAGCGTTGGAAGGGGATTACTAGGTCACTGACTCTACTTCTTGTTCCCATTTGAAGGAACTACAAAATATGACCCAGTTCATTCCCTTATCAAGAGCCATCCTAACTTAACACTTTGCACCTGTCTCCCTTCCCAGGATGCTGTTTTACAATTCATTGCTCTGATAATCAGAAGCTCCCAATTTCCAGCCTGCCATTTTACAGTTTTTGGGGGGTGTTTCTTTTTTCTGTGTTAGTCTATAAGGTGTTGTGGAAAGCATGGCAGAGAAGACTGCTTGCAAAACTACCTACCTACCTAACTACTTTGGGAAGATCTCCATGCACAACTTCTGTTATCACTGTTATTATGGAAAAATAGCTTAATATCTGTCTAAAAGCAAAGGATACAGGAGATTGAGACCCATGTATGTAATAATTAATGCTGTACAGTAGGTATCTGTAACATATAAACCAAGGGCTATTGTAAGACACAGAGCAACTTCCTTGGCCTGCCAGATCTGAGAGACAGCCTGTGGGTTTTGGCCTAGAGGCTGAGAAACTTATGAACTTTTGGAAGGCTAACGAACCTATCAGAATACACATAATTTGGGGCTGGCTAACTAGTCAGCTGGGTCAGCTTAAACTAGTTGGCCAGGAGGCTAAGGTGTTCAGCCACTGCAGTGAGTAAGAGGACATGAGGACTGTGTGGAGGGCTGAAAGGATAGTCAAGGGTTATGGAGATGGGTGTTGGAGAGGAGGAAGGGAGGGAAAAGCGATGGCTGCAGACTTATTGTGGAAGGAAATGGGACATGGGCACTTCAGTAGGAAAAAAGGGGGAAACTGGTCCAATGAGTACAAAGAAATTTTAAAGGGTAGTTCAAGATGAACTTTTCCAAAAGTAGTAATAAACTTAGTATATTCCCAGTTGATAGTGATGGAAGCAACACTACAAAAACTTTTGCCATGTATGAAAATACCAAGAGTTATTAAAAGAAAGACACTACCCTTTGGAAGCACCCAAAACACCAGAACCTGAGAGAGTATTTGCAGGAAATATAACTAATAGCCCTTCTCTCTTCACCCTTCCCTAGACATCATAGAATCATAGAATAGAATCATAGAATCATAGAATAGTTTGGGTTGGAAGGGACCTCTAAAGGTCATCTAGTCCAACCCCCCTGCCACGGGCAGGGACATCTTCAACTAGATCAGGTTGCTCA
>NW_008796221.1:5715014-5733256 GCF_000699145.1 Aptenodytes forsteri | reverse complement strand
ATGTTTCCCCTTTTCCAGTCAGTGGGAACTTCACCGGACTGCCACGACTTCTCAAATACGATGGATAGTGGCTTAGCAGCTTCATCCGCCAGTTCCTTCAGGACCCACGGATGGATCTCATCGGGTCCCATGGACTTGTGCACCTTCAGGTGCCTTAGATGGTCTCGAACCTGATCTTCTCCCACAGTGGGTGGCTCTTCATTCTCCCAGTCCCCGCCTTTGCCTCCTGCGGCTTGGATGGTGAGGCTCGAGCACTTGCCGGTGAAGACCGAGGCAAAAAAGACATTGACTACCTCTGCCTTCTCCACGTCCCGGGTAACCAGGTCTCCCATTTTGTTCTGGAGAGGGCCCACATTTTCCCTCGTCTTCCTTTTATCCCCGACGTACCTATAGAATCTTTTCTTGTTGAAGAAAACAACCCCCTGGAGAGACAAACTTTTACCTGATCCAGCACAGACACCTTTACATTGTAACAGCAACCATTAGAAGAACGCCAAACACTCTCAAGAGCCATGTCTCAGAACTTAAAACTCATGGAAAGTCAGCTGAACTTAAGCTCTGATTTCTAAATTAGTTGAGTACGTTGTAGAATTGTGACAAGACACAGATTCCAGCACGTGAAATTTCTAAATGAAATACTAAGTATTTCTTTGCAATAGCAATCCCAGAACTATTGCCCCATTTCATATACATACCTTTGGGCAACCTGCTACGTTGACAGATGTTAGTGTGTGGCAGTGAAATGCCATTGCTTTCACAGCTTCATCCGTCAGCTGAGGGCAGTAAGAGACATGGCAGTATTCCAGGTATTTTGTGCCCTTGCAGAACTCCTGAAAGAGTGACAAACAAACCAATCATTCTTAGGTGACATGCCTACTCTATTTTTTCTCAGTTTACAATACATTTACGTTAATCCTTTGATCCACTTCAGGCACTTCAGTTTTCTAGGTACCCTTTATCGGTAGTGAAGTCATTCAGCCCTTGGCTGTGAATGTCACTAGAAAAAGAAGCGATGCATTAAGAGGCTATTTTCCATTGCTTATATATTACACTATGTGTTCATTAGACTAACATTCCTATAAGTTCCACTGTATATATTAAAATACATTGAATTTGGGTTCTTTAAATTGAGCACAACCCAGAACCTAAAGGTTTGTGCTTAAAGGACCAGCCCCAAATACATTTATTCTTCTGCTCTCTGCAAATGCCCATTTTTGTGTATATTAACTTTTCTCCTTTTTTTGCAAAAATGAACAAAGAAATGTATCTGTATAAATTACATTATTTTCTTGGAAAGGAATGGGTAAGAATCTCAGGACTGTCACTCGGGAGTTCTGGGTTCTGATTTGCTCTGTGGAGCTCAGGCCAGTTAACTGTGGCTGAAGTGCCATGTAATTCCTGCTGTGATACCTGTTGACTACAATTTCTATCCTCATTTTTAGAGCAAATAAGCACCTGCAGATCCTACTGACTTCAGTTCCAGCACCTTTGTAACTCAAGCATTAGCTTTTTCGTACGCCCTGTAAAACAGATCATTTTGGAAAATAACAGACCAATCCGTTCAGTGACCTTTCCCAGCTTATAAAATGGAGTGGAGATAACTTCACACATCATGAAATTGCAAGAGCTGTTTACAAAACATTTTGGTGACCTGCAGATGGCAAGTGATAAATAGGTGTAAGGTATTATTATTACTATTATTATTACTACTACTACTATTAAGACATTCCAGCTTCTACATGAGTTTTTTTAATTTTTACATGAATACCTTTTCCATGTTCTCTTCTACAAGGCAAACTGAAAAGACCAAAGGGACAATTTGACCAACTCAATGTGTTCATGTATTTTTCATCTTACGTTTGATTCTTGCACCTCTGATAGGTGATCATATGAATGAAAAATTTTGGCAAAATGCACATTAAAATGTATATTTTAAATAGCATCAGAGAATCCCACATAAAACTTTGCTTCCTATGAAACACGGGTAGTTACAACTTTGGTATACTATGCACATTTATTGTTTGCAATGAAACTCCTATGAAAGGCCACATAGATTCATAAAATACACTATTCTCCTTTGCACTCTGAAACTTTGTTTACCTTTTGGCCTGAATCTTTTTCAAACCAGAAAATATTCACTTCTAGGTCTACAAAGAGAAGGAGAGGGTAGACCATAATTTGTGTCTGTGGAAACCTTCTCTTGAAGAGCCTGCAGACTTGTTAACTCAAGAACCAAACAACCTAAAATCGTATTTCTTCACCTAATGGTGCCATGATGTGAGCATCAGAGAACATTTTGTGGCTCAAGCAAAGCTTTAGCTTCAGTGAGAATCTCTCCTGTTCTGTGTTGTCCAGCCTAAAACTACGGTGAGATGCCTTAAATTTGTCACTGAGCTGATCTTCCAAGCCTGCTAATCTTGGCCTAAGGCCAGTGTAATTTGTCATTTACTGGAATGGAAATTCTACCTCTATAATGGAAAGAAGGAAATACTTATGTAGTAGATTGAATAAAAAACACTGGTTGCTCAAAGCTTTTCAAAACTTTCAAGAAATAGTCCTGAGGTAAACAGACTAAGGACCATGTGGATAAATAACACATGTGCATGCACACAGAGACACACAAATGCACATATTTATCATGCACAAATATTACGTATTTATCATTCTGACAAAAAATCTGTAGTAATCAGACTATTGCAAGTTAGCTGCAAAAAAAAAAAATGTTAGCTTTGTTATGACGTGATTCTGTGTGATTCTGTGTGATTTTCATAAGTCTTACCTAAACAGATGCAAAGAAACTCATTAAGTCTGAAATTTGTTTCCAGACTGGAATTTTAGAACTTTTTGTCTGTATGCTCACTCTAGCTTCTTTTTTCTATCTATCACTATAGCTGTAGCAAGGCAGTGCTTCTTGGGCCTTGGGTTCTCGTTTTATTTTACAAAAATATTAGAATGTGAATGTTTTAAGTTAGGACCGGTTGGAGTGGACAATTCAGAATTTATAATAATTGGCTTCTGTACATTTCCTATTTCAATCTTAGCTCTACAGGCTGTTTGTTACCTGCAATACAGAAACATTCTAAACCCGGTAACTGAACGTTTTTTATCCATGTGTAAGAGAAACTGCACTCCCTTCAGAATTAGGCCTTAGATGTGATGACTTAATCACTACATTCTCAGCTAGGGTATGTAGCACAAGCTGAAGCCAAGATTTCAATGCCTGTGAGATATGTTTATCTTGGTTTTACTGGCATAGTTTGTCCACATACATATTTAAAATATCCTTCAAAGTTTGGTTCTGAATTTGCTCTTAACTTTAAGTCTACCCCTACATTATTTTGCAAATAGCACTAAGATTATATTTGTGACCAAAGGGAATGGAGCTTTGTTTGCTCTCTTCAGCTCTGTATCCCTGGTTCTATGCCTACAAAGAAAATAACAGAAGAGGTTGTGAAGATAAATAATGTTTGCAAAACATTTAGACACTACAAAGAATCGAATACCATATGAAGGAAATAACATAATTTTCTAACTAACTTGTTTGCACAATTTTAATTCTGTGTAAATAAGACCTGAGGACACAAACAAGCACCAATGAAAACACGAAATACTAAATTGCCGCTCGTTAAGTGAGCATCATCTGAGTTATGAATGAGCAAAGATCCTATTTACAAAATATGTGATCACATAAGCATTTACATACTGTTATAATGCCTGGGAACATGTAAAAAAATTAACACTATTTCTGTTTATATTATTTTTTGTTATATTATTTATTTTATAACTTTCCAGCAATTTACCTTAACAGTGTTAGTTAAGCCCTCTTACTATGCATTTTCTTTTCACATAATTTAAATATTCTTTATATAATCAAAGGATAACCTATTCATGCATCATGCAGTGGGGTTACTCTCTACAAATTTTCCATAAACTCATACCCTTCGATTCAAAGGACTTGCCATTTTGTTTCGAGTTACTTCATCCCTCTCCTTTTTTCTCCTGCCCTCCCTAGATCCATGACAACATGGCTTCTGTAACTCCTACACGTACTCCCTGCTGATGCTTTCTTCCTCAAAAAGTTCAAATTCATATGGCAGACAAGGAAAGCATAAACACTTCATTTTTCACAGTCTTTTTTTGAACTTACTCTCTGTAGTGAGACAACTGAAATAAATAGCTTCTTAGCCATAAACATAGCACAATGCAGAAGTGAATATTCTCCTCTGAAAGCAGCAGCACTGGAGCTAGACGACTTTCCGTGAGGTACACAAGATGTACCTACTTGGTCATTGTTTTGGTTACAAACATGGAACTTCACACAGAACATTCATGAAAGGCGAGTCAGAATTATTCCTAAAGAAGCAAATCCTAATGGCCTGATGCGTATGTTGGGTAACAAGATTCAATCCAGATGCATCCCCTGTGGTACAGCAACAACTGACTCATTTGTACAATATATGGCTATAAAACAATGGATGTTGGAGCTTTATAATGGAAAAAATGTAGAAGCTGAAGACTGTGATATGTGATGGCATTGCCTGTACCTACAGCCTTATGATCTGCAACTGTTTATGGGCAGGAAATTGATATCATTTAAAAACATGACTTAAGCATTTCTGTTACATATGGTTAGGAACAATTCTCGGTTACAGAAAAAAGTGCTCTTATTTGGATGTAAATCCTCTCTCCTTCCTAACAAGATGGATGGTTCTTTGTTCTACTGTAAAGTTACCAACTAGTGTTTATTTCTTATATTGTTCTGAAACACAAAGCAGTAAATCTATGCAATCAGACTGAATTTGTCAAATCTCCATATGGATTTAGGTAAACTTCAAGCAACCTGTGATGAGGAATTTCACAGTTTAACTATACATTTTGGAAACAGTCATCTCCTTTTCTTCATTCTGAATTTTCAAACTAGGTTCATTTCATGCCCACTAGATTATGTATGGAAGTAAACAGCAAAAAGTTGACTCCTATCCACCCTTTTCATGCCACTTGTGATTGAACGGATCGCCGTTGTATTCCCTCAGCCATCCCCTTTCCAGACCACAGGCTCCTTGCTTACTTATCTGTTCCTTTTATGGAGATTGCACCATACCTCTGATCATCCCCGTTACCCTCTCTGAATCTTTTCCAGTTTCCAGTGAAATGCTTTACCCATAAAAAGAACTACAGTAACACCGAATAACTGGTTTTACCAAAACAAGACAATGAGTACTAATAGATCAATCAGAATTTAGTATGTGGTTACTGCTGTGATGGTAGTGTAAGTCTAATAAATATTTGGATGGCAAGTCTCATTGTTCACATTCATTAAAAAAATGCAAGAGTCAATAAATCAGAAATATAAAAAAATTTATAAGCATTGTAAAATGAAATTCAAATACTGCATTAGTGTTAATATTTCTACGATAATTGCTGATTATTCAAAAGAGAAAGTATTTTCTCCCTGTGTAACTTCATAACTTATCAGCAATGTAAATAACTGCCTTTGTGGCAACTTCAATTTGTAGGTTGCCTTTCTACAAATCAATTAATTTCCTGTCTGATTACTTTACAAAGATTATTGACCCTGGGAAATTTCTAAGTTCATAGGCTAAGTATGAGATCAGAACACTAAACAATACATGTTTTAACCTGAACTTTTTATTTTAAGAACAATATCTAGCTTTATATTGCCCAGACCCAATAGTTAAATTTCAAAACCACTCTATATAATTTTAAAAAGAAAAACAATGGAAAAAATGAAGTTTAGTGAGATTCAATAGATGTCTTGCTGTGAGCATGATGATATCTTTAGAATAAGAAGTCAGTATTTCAAACGTCTAGCTTAAAATACATGTAGTCCATTATCTAGCAGACTAGTTTCATCATTAGATATGAATAAATTACACATTTGATGTTTTCGTAGGACATTTTTAAAGGTTTTATTCAAATAATGACACACTGCAATTTGTGCTATTTTTCCCATAAAAAAGCTAAGACATCTATTCAATCTGGAGAAGATGCACATGCATTTCTTATTGAAATATAATTTGTTATTTTTAATCATAGTAATCATACCATTTATGCTGGTAAGAAATATGCCTTTAGAGGTATATTGAGACATATTTTTGTGTCACTAAGAGATAATGATGTATAGCAATATATCAGCAGCACATGAGGAACCAAGTGTAACAACAGATGAAAAGAAATTCAACTATTCCATTGAGCTAGGCATGCTAAGTCATCTAAATAACGGCATTCAACAAATGACTGACTAAAGAAGCAGAAAGCAAGACCTGAAAACCCACACCAGCGATGGGAAAAGTATGTTTTAGATAGAAATTGGTGAAGGATTTGTAGAGCAAGAAAGAAATAATAGTACCAGCAATTTAGATGATTGCAATTTTCAGTAGAAATTAAGGCTCTTGCAGAGCGAATTTCAGAGTCAAGCAGAATTCAAGACGCATTAAAATTCATGGAAGGAATGAAAAAAACAATGGAAAGGAATGAAAGGGGAGAATCATTTGTAAGAGTGAGAGTGCAGAACAGTGTAATGAAGAATGAATGATGACATACAGAGTAAAACAAGGTCAGTTTTGGACATGGTTATTTTGAAGAAATAGAGAGGCTTCCAGGAAACACCAAGAAAAGAGGTGAAGTTTTACCTGAATCCCAGTATCACTGATCTTTTTGCATTCTGATATAGAAAGTTCCTTTATTTTTCCATGGCAGCCAAGGGCTCTCAAGCCCTAAAAGAATCCAGAAAAATTAATCTTAAAAGTCAATACATGCAATTATATGTAATGACATTTAATATGTTATTATGGTCAATAATATCCAATGCCTGTATATTAAAGCTTCTAAGAATTACAGCACCTTTTAAGACGTTCTTTTCAGCAGAACTCATACAGTTTATCTTCCTATTTTTGCTTGAAATATGTACATGGGTTAAGAATTCTTTGCAGAAATAATTCAATTGAGAAAGCAAAAAATTAGATTTTCCTACCTGTTCAGAAAGAAAGAAACTGAAGAAAAGTAGCATGGTGTGAAATACTTCCACAGGACACGGACCAGGACTCTCATAAAGCAAAATACATTTACAGATCTCCTCCAAAATTTGGGTTTGAAAGAACTTTTCACAAATTTTTTTGTTGGAAGAACAAAATACTATTTGCTATGACCAAATAATATCTTAAAACTACTGCTTTTATGATTTGCTTACCAGTAAGGGCTTTATGGCTACAGCTATGGTACAAGACAACATTTGAAATGGTGCAGTCACGCTCACAGGTGCATGAACAACCCCCATATTCAAGACAATAGGGAGGTGAAAACTTTGGTAAATTCCTATTTTAGGAATGCAAAAGGATCCAAAGATGCTTTGTGATTTTTACTGCTTGTACACCAGGAAACAGGACCGTGTTCTGATCCTAACTCTCTAATCTGAAGGAGAATTAAATGTTGATTTTGTAAAATGTATTTTGATAGTCACAGCAGAATATCTCTGTGCTTCATATCAATAAAGTAAACTTTACTGAAAAAACAAAGTTATCGCTATATTCCATATGGTTAATAAATTATCTACAATTAGACAGCGAACAGCACTGCACAGAGAGGAAATATCATCTTGAAAAAATAAACACGTGTAAATAATGTCTGGAATCCAGATGTGGACACTGTAATGATAATGCTGGAAGAATGTGGCTGGAGTTCAAATTTTGCAAATTCCTGAAATCTCACAGGCTGAATAAAAACAAAAAATGGAACACTGAAAGAGATTTCCAATCCTGGCTACTTATGAAAACAAGAAATGTGCATTTTTCTCAGCAGATGCAGTTATGTGGTGACCATTACTTTCAACAGCTTCATGAAAATCTACAGATTTCAAATTTTTGTTGACCAGAGCACTCCTATTCAAGACCAAAAAAGTTATGTACTTAAACCCCAAATGGGTTTATGTCAGAACTTGAATTCCTTACAGCAGAGACTGATAGTGATAGGTGTGACCTTTTGGACATGATTTTTTCTTGCATTTTTCTTTATTTAAAAGTGGCACCACTTTAATATACTTGGTAATGAATACTAAGGAATATTATAAAGATTTTTTTGCTACGTGACAACTAATGCTGCTATGACTTCAAAGTTAATTTATAATAATTTTATGTGACTAGAGTGACATTGAATGTCACAGAACAACAACAACAGAACAACTATTTTTTTTTTCCAGTGAAAATCAAGGTCTCCTTTGAGGTGTTTCGTTAATAATTCCAGATTTGAGAAGGGAAAGAGTGAAGACATGGAAGACAAGGAATGTCATTAGGAACTGTCTATTACATAGAAAAACTATGAAACTTTTACATTTCCAAAAATAAACCTCTTCAAACAAGCTTTACGCAGGAAGTCTAATCTATATGAAATTTTTAACTATTATTTTTGTATCTAACATATATACAAAGGAGCCAATTATCTCTAATTTCATTAGACTTCCTGATTTATTCAGTAGTATTCCCTGATAAATAACATCAGGGATGCCCATCCAGGATACTGACCTGTTTCTAGAGACTTTTATCTTCTATACTAAGCCTCCAGACATTTTTGAAAGATATGGTCAGAGCTATCACATTATCATTGGAACTCCTAGAAATAGATGCTAGCAAAACAAATACTGTGCAGCACACAGACTAGGATCACCCACTCTATGTGTCGCCACAAACATATTTCCCCTTTAACGTAAAGAATCACCCCATGTACCTTGGATCAATCTTCTGTTGCCATGGAGAAAGGGAAGACTTTGTCCTGCATCTCCTGTATAGCACGTATATTACCATTTCCATTTAGAAAACAACTTCAAAAGAAACTTCTTATTCCTCTCCAACAGCTGTTATTTTCAAGCAATTTTTACATTTTTGTTCTGTTTCATTTACTTTATTACGTGAGGCTTACAAACATTTGCAGAACATTATTTATTATTATTTCACCATGGTTTTTGTAGATGAGAAAATGAGTATCGACTGTACCAGTTGGTGAGGGTCTTCACTTGCTAGAGACAAAAGTCACCTGAGACTATGGCATACCAAAGAACAACTCTGTATTATTTATATTGACAAGCTGCAAGTCCCTGCGTTTCAACTGCAGACTGCAATGAATGTACCATCTCTTGCTAACAATAACCATGTGCTACACTATTTTCAACTTCTTCTGAGGTTTCTGTTCACATATCTCTTTGTGACCTTAAAGGCCAGCATCTGTAATGTATCTTTATGTTCCAGAGATAGACAGATGCTACCTCCTGTTCACACCCCAAACCAAACCAATTGACCTCAAAGTGACTCCAATCTTGGAAGACACCTCTTAAGAGGTATCTCCCACCTTCCATTTCTGAGCCATTTAATATGAAATGACTCAGCTTATCCTCTAAAATGCTCAGATTTCTGCACAGATTAGCCACAGTCAGGCACCAGTTTCATGGATCAAACCCTTACTAGAAGAGAAGAATGTAACTCCCATCATGCAGTATAATTTTGCTAATTACAATACATATGTGGCAGAACAAAGTTCAGTTTCAGATAGCAAAAAACTTCTGGAAAATGGGTAAGTTCTTAAGCAAGGGTAGCTATACTGTTTCCATTACCTGGGCAAATATAAAGATGGGTCAGATTTGTTTACAGGAACTGTAGAGACATTTTTCTATTGCAGTGCAGAAATCCCCCTGTATGACTGTGTATAATCCAAGCCATAAAATTTAATTTCTGTACCTAACACCATTTGTGATTAGACCAGATCATAAATTATGAAATACAGTCGCTAACGTTTCTTGACACTAAGTCCAGACGACAGGGCTTTCATTGTAACAAAATGTCCTGTAAAAATATCGAGCCCAATTTTCAACATTGCTGCGTACCTTTAATTCCTACTGATTTGCATTGGGACTCAAGGTGTTAGCACATCTGGCATCGATTGTAATGACTCTCTGTGTTAGTATTTCCTATTTCTATGCAGAATTAAGTTTCTAAGTCTCTAGGTCAAATTCTCTCTTTCTCTATTCTCCCAAGCAAACTGGAATGCTAACATATGAATTTGGAGCCCACTTTAATATATTTTAACATTTCCTTCTCCCTGCCTTGGGAATGCATGTGATTTGTTACATCCTTCCTTTGGAAATCAAATGCAACTAATTCATTTGCAGTCTGTTGCTGGTTATATCTGTTAGACCTGATAATATTTTTTTCTTAACCTTTACGAGGCTCTTCCTCAGTCCTATTGGCCTAATTTTCTAACTGACCAAAATGCGGAGCTGGGCTATGGATTCAAGTCACCGTAGATTCAGAATCCCACTAAGAGTGCAAAGAAATTACTCTAGATAACAGTGGAAAGCCAAACCAAATTCCCCTTTTGGTTTCCCCCCCCCCCCCCTATTTAGAAACTTATTATTAAAAAATTAGTAAATATTTACATTGCAGCCTGGCCTTCAGGACCAGCCAGGATCTGAAGACCATTAAGTACAAACACATAAGAAAAGAAAGTTGATCTAACTGTTTATACATCCATATAACCACTACTCCAGAGTTCCCAATGATTACAAATTATCCTCAACTTTTGAGTAACTACACACAGCATGCAAAAAATCTGTGACTGATGAGCTGACTTGATGCCACAGATAACTCTTGAGGAGGCATTTCAGCCAGAAGAGAAAATGGGGCCTTAGATTATTACAAGAGAGAATTTCATGCATGATAGTCATTGCAGAAGAAAATGCAGAAGCAAAGAATATTTCTCTGTATATTTCATATTTCCTTTTTATCTTTGATTTCAGAAGTGTATCAGAGTTCTTCCCATTTTTAAAGTATTTTACCTATTTTTTATGTTTTAGGCTATTTTTTTCTCTCTCATTATTACACTGCATATAATTCACCACTGCTATTAAGCTTCCCTGAGTCTATGTCAGGGCAACCACTGTTTTTGTTGCTGGATGCTCTACATAACTCAGGAGTCAACTAAGTTTCTTCAACAATCCCTTTTATTATTCTTTGCTATGCTTTTTCTGTCTAAATCCTGCTTGACTTAAGACACTTTCTTCAAATGTCCTAGCACTTCTATACTTAATTTTTTTTTTATGTCCCAAGAATATGGGTGGTCCCGGCCATATGCATCAGCAGCTTGTGTCGGAACGAGGAAAGCTAGGCAGCTGCACACTTTCAGACTCTCAGACTTGGAGCAAAGCTGCCAAAGCTGTATCATATAGACATCACAAAAAGTTCAAGACATTTTAACAAAAATATGGAGAGTATGAGAATAAAGCTTATAACTAAAACTGCTTCTCTAACTCATGGAAGCATTTCCACTGAGTCTGCTTTTATAAGAAAGACAAATAGGTTTTGATCCTAAATCCTAATGTTTCCAGCTCTGTAACAGAAGCTTAAACACGTTGCATATATTGTAAATACCTTTACAATGATATCTAAAATGTCTTGTGATATTATCTATGCATTCATGAACATGTTCACTATACTCACAATTTAAAACACTATGGTCCCTACTCCAGAGACTTTAGAAGAGCAAAATGGGAGGGAAAACAATGAGGGATGGGAGGCTAGCTAGAAAAAAAAGGGAGTTTTGTCAAAGAATTTAAAGGTAGCTTTTTCAAAGAACTCAACAACTTTGCTCTGTCATTGCGTTTTGTTTTTTAAAAAGAAATGCTGTCACTATGTTGCAAATCTTTTCATTTCTAAGTCGCTTTAAAGTTGTTTATAGCTCTAAGAAATGAATTTCTAGTACTTCAGGAATGACAAAAACAGAACAAATGTGCTTCCCACTTTTAAAAAAAGTTATTGAGACTTAAAAATGTGTGTTACTTGTTTTAAAAAAATCAATTTTGAATAAAGAAGGAAATAAGAAGGAAATATTTTCTGAAAAGTAAAAGGATGAATACTAAAACAACTGGGTGAATAAATTTTTAAAATGTAATTGTGGGTTTTTTTTATTTAATGTTATACATTTTGTGAGAGTAAGAGCAATATAGTCAAAGCCCCAAAGCCCCCAAAGTAACTTAAGTATGCCACCAGTTTCTCATATGCATAAAGTTGACACCCTCTTCATTGGATGATACTTATTTTTGTTAATGAACGGTCTTTGACTTATTTGGGAAGACACTTAAGCACACATACAACTTAAACATGTGATTAATTACTTGCCTTATTCTAGCTTGTGTTTAGAAGTTTGCCTAGGCGTTTTCTCTCTATGTAAAATGCATAACTTCCTACACAATACCAAAATCTGAATATATGCAATGATTATTTTTATTCAATTTCTAGTCTTTCTGTTGAGGAGTAGACTCAGGACAAGGATAATAAACTTCTCCAAACATGAGAGAGACTTTTAATGTAATTCTTATTAGCACTACATTTTTTAATTACTGTGAATCTACAGGGTACTGTAATTTACTTTTTTTTATCAACAAGATCTCGTCAGGGACAACTCCAAGAGTCTATATATTTCTTCCAAATGCAACAAATTCCCTGAATGAAAGACAGATCGCAACAGGAACATTCACTTATTGGGCATCAGAGTAACTACAGAAGAGGAAGGCAGCAACAGTGGAAAAAAACTTCCATTTTGATTAAGTCAGTCATACGAGACACAAATCTGTAAGAAAATCTGACTCTACTGTATCTTTTCTCCCCTATCCTTCCCTTAAGTATATGTCATCCTTATTGCAGTAAATTCTGCTCTGCTTTGATGTGCAGAATGATTCTGCTGTCATTTGAAAAAACAGAAAGGAAAGTTCCCTTGTGTAGTGCAAATCTATGTTGCACATTCTACATTTTTCACACTAAATAGCAAGACAGTAAAAGCAGCAGAGATTTACTGCACAGCCTGCAGGAAAGCATATGAGCCTTACAATTTTTCTTTATCAGCACAGCATAATGGTGTTGATTACTGAGCACAGAAAACATTGTGCTCTCTGCTACATTTTTAAAGGGATACTTACACAGTCTAAATTGAAAGAGATCTTAATACAACTTCCTCGATTTACTAATAAAATGCATAATATAAAGTCAAAACATACAAATAGTAGCTTGTTACAAAGCAGACTGCTAGATTTCCTTTTATCAAATAATGTTTTAAGATTAGAAAATGTATTTATTATACATGCATGAATGTTATATACTTAAACACAGCAAACAGCAAAAACCGTAACAGTTTTGTAGCTAGTACTAGCAATCAGATCAGAAATTACAAAAATGATAAATGGCCAATTTCCAGGTTAATTTATCTGTCTTGTGGGAGAGAGAAAACTGAAAGCCTTAGAAATGCAGTGTAAGCAAAAGAGCTTGGCTTATTGCCAAGGTCATGGGTTGTGCTATGTGAAGACTAGACTAAGAAGCAACACAGCATTTTAAAAGACTAGCTGTGGCAGGCAAGGAAAAAGAAAACATTTATGTTGAAACATTGTGAGACTGTAATTCAAGGCAGCATAAATTTCATTCAGATATAATTTTATGATATTTTAAATGACCACATTAAATAAACTCTTCTTGGATTTCCCAACCCTCTTTATTTAGCTTAATTTTGTTTTTTATTTTCAGGCCTCCATAAAAGATACAGGCATTTTAATTTCTTTTTCGCATTTTAATTACTTTTGCACAATCTCTGTGTTAGAGCCAAATAATAAAGTTCTTGGTCAGAATTCTGTTTGAATAGTGACTGACTAAATAGTCTCTATGGCAAGTTTTCTTCACGAGGTTTCTTCTAGATTTCTGTGTTCGGTGAAAAGAGTTTGCCCCAAAAGTAAAAGAAACAGCAGAACTGGCTCTGAACCCTGCGCACAAGGCAGGACCTGCCAAGAACATCTGATGTGGAAGCCTGCGATGTTTAACCTGGCTCCCACACTTGCTGTTTTGCTTTCCAGAGTCTTAGCAACTTGACACATTGAAGATACCTTGTTAGTAATTCTTTCACTAGCAATTATTTTCTAGACCACAGTGTAGAGCAGTGCCTCTGCTAGAGCTAACATTCAGGATTTTTCACCATAAAATCTAGTTCATGGAAAATACAATTTTTACAAACTTAAAAATACCAATTTTTCAGTTTTCCTCAAGCCTAATCTTCCTGGAGCAAAAAATTCTGCTTCATAAACATTCTTTTCAGATCAGCTTCACAGCAGCCAAACTTCCTCTTTCTGATGGTTTCTGTTTCTCTCTTTCAAATGTAAGAATTGTCCAACTTAAGAATTACCTTTTATTTGTTACTGCCTATACATGGTCTAATACTGTACTATACACATTTCTAAAGTACTTTTTAATGACACTGCAACTCCACTGCTTCATATCCATGCAGGTTTTTAAATGAATGGATTTTTATTGCATTTTTTTGAAAGCCTAGATAAATAGTGAACACATTCTTCATTCTTTAATCATATATATATACCATATCTGAGATGCTGGTTCCAGAGATATCAATGGATATCAATGATGACATATTTCCCAAGGCTTCAATTCCAGCATCAGTCACATTTTCACAGTGACGCAGATTTAGGTAGGTCAATTCATGACATCTAAATTAAATTAAAAAACAGAACTGTCAGCTTTCCACTTTTGCTACAGAAAAGTAGTATAGCAAGTACATTTTTGTAATAACCTTGCTAAGTTTTTTTCAGGGGACCTATGAAAATAAGCACTCTAGACTTTTTGATACTTAGCTTACATAGGCACTTCCAAGGATTCCACTCATAATGCATACGCATCACAAATGTTTCAAATCATGAACAGCAATCAAATTAAATCAAAATATGGAAATCAAGAAGCTGTATTACATAAAAATATTGTTAAAATTAGTTTGATGCTTGACTTCTCCCCATCTCCAAATCTCTCATATCTTGCACAGGAACTTCAAAGCTCACTGCAACGACAGAATTCAGGACCCCATGGCTGTACCCAGACCCAACTATAGCTATGCAAGTAAAGGTACACAGCAAATGAAGACATTGCCAGGTTCTGCAAATCAGCACTCACTGACCATACATGGAAAACTGAATTTTACTGCGTAAGTAAGCACTGTAAACTGTATCTTCCCATAACCAAACCAGAAGACCTAAGAAATGTAACTCCTCAAGCAGTGAATCTGTGCTCAGAGCCTTAGGGGTAACACTCCATCACTAAAACAGAGAAGGCATTCCCTAGCTTACCAGCAAGCATGCTACAATTATTCACAACTACTGTTACGAAAGCATAAACAGGGGCCTGCTGAGAGATCTAGTAAGGAGTGGAAAGACTGACTCCAATCTTCTCTGGAGATTTAAAAATTTTCTTTTGATTGCCAATACTCCTTCTGAGGAACTGGAATTGAAGCGGTTTAGCAATAGAGTGCTTTTTGTTTGTGCAGACATGGGTATTTATTGAGTTTACAAAGTGTGACTTATACATACTGATCTTTTAATGCAGATTTGCCACTGACAACCATCATTTAAGCACTTTTCTCCCCGTAAAATTAAGACTTCTCAGGTTTCCATATTTATATTGATGAATTCCCCTTTATATAAGGGATCATTTTTTAAGAGATTCACAATGCCAGAAGGGACTAGTCATTTATCTAGTACAATTTTCTATGTACAATTGGCTGTATAATTTTACCCATTTATTAACATATTAAGAACTTCAACATTAGAAATATACTGCAAGTCTAACCACACTAGAAAAATATTGTACTGGACTATGGTACCTTTGTGCTATTTCTGTGACAGAAGCATCAGTGACATGAATACAATTAGTCAAATTCAGCTCTCTTAGCTTAGCTCCTGAAGAACCTTGTACAAATGGCCTTACACCTCCATCACTGAGTCTAAAAGAGAAATGTAGGCAATATTTATAATATGTATCTTTCCTACTCCATACAAGTCAATATACAATTTGCATTCAGCAGCCTACATTGTAGATAAGGAGAAATTAATAATGGTATTTTTTAAATAGCCTTTTAAACCCAAAAAGGAGTCAGAATAATTAATTGGCTTGATTAGAAAGATGCTGCTCTTTGGAACTGCTGAAAACCAGAATTTTCTGAAAAAAAGTCTGTTGGAGATTATGAAAACTTCCAGTAGTTCCAACACTCAGATATGATAGCACTCCAAAAGACAGAGCTTGGAAAACATATCTAGAAAGTATCAGAACCTGTTTAAACATCACAGTAATATTTGTATTAATAACTTTGTTAATTTAAGGAACTGAAATAATTTAAAGGAAAAATTATCTTCCAGCACAGAAGCAAAAGTCCTAGGTAGTATATGTATGTAGTAGCTGTTCTGTACACATGCATGAAGAGTTAACCTCAGTTCTTCCTAGGAGTATTTCACTTAATCAATTGCGTATCTCGCACACGGCTAACATAATATACACAAAGGTTATAAAAATTAAGTAGACAGAAAATCTTTCAGCCAAGTTGAGAGGTTTGGAGAGCTGACTACAGCTTGGGTGTTTCAATACAGTTCATATCTCTGGTATGTTTGACATTACTGTACACTTAGCTTTTCAATGGATTCCCAGTATTTCTTCCGTGTTCCCTAAAAAATAAAACATTAATCCCAGAATCCTGTAGCACAGAATCATATTTTGGCTTGTACAGTTTGCTGCAGCACAAAGAATCACTGCAAATCTCAAAGTCCCAGAAACATATGGGTAAGAATAGCACTACTAATAAAACGATCACCTGAACAGAGCCTCATTGTGTGACCACAAGCTACAGATGAAGCTATAATTCATAAAGTGTTAAAGTAATCACTTTGCAATAATTCAACCACTGTGGTAGTTTTGGTGTTATTTCACAGTGCGGTTGTTTTTCATTCAAGATACATAAATTAAGAAATATACCTTCAGAATAATTAACGTGCATAAAGTCTGTAAGGAATGCAGAGCCTGGCGATACAGTCAACTGAATTAAAAAAAAAAAAAAGATATTCTGTAACCACACTGGCCTTGAGGGCTGAAATACCCACATTATAACTTTTTAAATAATTGTGCTGTGAATACACATGCTAAGTTTCTCTAGTCAGCTGATTAACTGTATATGAACACAGGCCAGACACTGCTTTATCATACATGAAGATAACAAACTGGAAAAATGTGCCAAGGGTATGAGCCACCATATTGCCTGTGTCCATTTTTAGCCACTTTTTTACTCACGTCTCTATTATTTCTTAATTCTAATAATCATGATCAATTAATTTTCTTTCTTCATTTTTCACATGTAGTCAAATACTTCCTGTAATTTAAGAATTCTGAATTGTTAGATTTGCTCTTTCTGTCCCTTTCATTTATCAAAAAAATTTCCATATGACTAAGTTAGAAAAACTTAGACTCTTAGACTAAGAAAAAACACCAATGAAAAAAGGAAACTGATTAAGAGCACTAAGATGGCTAAGCATTTCAAAACCTGCTCTTAAGATTACCACCAGTATGGCACTTCCCTTGATCCTATGAGAAATCCCTAAACGTTTCTAACTCACAATGTGAACTTTTATAGCAATACACTGTCCAAATAAGAGAAACATAAATACTAACAATCCCCTTTTTGTAGTTTCATATCTCTTGAGATATCTCTTTACCAAGTTTAGATGTGTTACAATCTATAACTTTGTTAATGCTGAAACTTTTACAAGTGTCTGCAAAAGCAATAAAGTAAGTACAGAGTTTTACAATAGCTCTACAACTGCTTAAAACATTTTGTTAAGGCAATTCAGCAATTCTTTAGCAGTAGAGACAGCAGACACGTGTGCATACACACTCACAGCCCAAGATTTGGCTTACAGACTGGAAAATCCAGCCGTCTAAATATTAAACCAGAAAATGCAGGCAGCTGTCCCATCTGCCCAGCTGAACTACCAACATGATGTCACAGTATTACTCCAGCACTTCTCAGCACATCTACATGCAATGTTATCAGATTTTTATACAGCATCAACAGGCACAAGAAGTACTTTAGTTACAGACTAAAGCAGAATCCCTAAAACTTCACATGATGTCAGAAATTTTAAGATAAGCAGCAATTCTAGCTTCTTTGTATTATTTTATAGAATCATAGAATAGTTTGGGTTGGAAGGGACCTCTAAAGGTCATCTAGTCCAAACCCCCTGCCACGGGCAGGGACATCTTCAACTAGATCAGGTTGCTCAATGCCCCATCCAACCTGACCTTGATTGTTTCCAGGGATGGGGCATCCACCACCTCGCTGGGCAACCTGTGCCAGTGTTTCACCACCCTCAGCGT
>NW_008796221.1:5701621-5713563 GCF_000699145.1 Aptenodytes forsteri | reverse complement strand
TTTTTGCCTGACTTCCTCTTTGTTGGGATGCATCGCTCCTGAGCTTGAAGGAGGTGATCCTTGAATATTACCCAGCTTTCTTGGGCCCCTCTTCCCTCCAGGGCTTTGTCCCATGGCACTCTACCAAGCAGATCCCTGAAGAGGCCAAAGTCTGCTCTCCTGAAGTCCACAGTAGTGAGCTTGCTGTGCGCCCTCCTCAATGCCCTAAGGATCTTGAACTCCACCAAAATCTGTTGATTTTAAATGTATGGAGGTTTTGCCTTCCCTGTTCCCTCCCACCCTTGACTCCATCACCGTGCCACAAAACAGGGAACAAGGCTGCAGCTTTGGAAGTGCTTTCATTTGTCTTTGTTTCTACCGATACATGACACACCTGAAGTGGAAAACAGTCTTCACATAAAATATATCCTTCCTCTACAACATAAATTACAATGTTGTCTTGGTAATTGTAAAAAATTGGCAGTTTTGTTTATATCTTAGTACTGGGTAGTTATAAAGTATTATTTTAATATTCACAAAATTAAACAATATCCACATTTTAATAGAGTTGTGGCACTGGAATTGTCTTTGGTTATCATTTTCATCTTCTTTGTAGTCACATTCCAGCACTAAAATATGCCATGGCTATTAAATAATATTACATCTACAGTTAATTTTTTTGCTTGAACTGGAGTAAAAATGAATGGATTTTTGAAAACATGATACAGGAACAAAAACCTATTTGTATAAAATATTTTTTTAAATATTAAGATACCAATATTAACATTCTAAGAATTTATTTTTAAAACTGAAAGATGTGTTAACAGGACTTATTACAAGTATAATTAATTAACTTTACTAAAATTCCTTTGCAATGGTTTACAGAAATCTGGATGTGATCTGGTACCTTATGCAGTCTGCTACATTCAGTACAAGAATATGCTTCAATGGTGAAATCATCTTAAGACCAGCATCTGTAATCTTCTGGCAATCAGCCATATGAATATGCCTGATGTATGGGCAGCATTTACTCATCAACTTGAAACTTAAATCAGTAATTTGGTTATTCCCTGTTGAAATATATAAAGATGTAAGTTACACATCTGACATACATTAAGGGCCTGATCCAAATACCCATTGAAATCAGCTGAAAGATTTATTTCAAATTATCTGGATGAATTTTAAAAATACATCATCCTAATAATTTTGTGAATTATTATACTAACCTTCAATGCTGACCTTGACAAGTTTACATTCAGCAAGGGCTTTAAAAGTTGTATCAGAAAGATGTGGAGAGTCAAGAAAGACAACAGACATTATCTGTTGGCATTTTTCAACCAGAGCCTTTGAAGGGAAAAAGGTGAAATACAATATTCATATACCTATGCTGTCACGTAACAAAAGATGAGCAAATATTCTGCATATAATACCGAATGTTACAATTTCAAGCAAATAGTTATAATTCATTTTAACAGTAACTTCTAGACAGTGAGCGGTATATAAACTACTGAAATTCTCCATATATTTATTATGTTTGGGAACACAAGGAAAAGTAGTAAGTAACTGGAGACATGAAGTATGGCAGACACCCGAGACAGTGATCTAGTTAACAATCACTTTTGCAGAAGCCTGAAAATTCTTTTTTGATGGGTGAAATCAGTAGCAGAATGCTGTTCCCATATATTATATTTGCTTTAACACTGAAAAAACTGACAAACTCTCATTTATAAACTGGAAGACCGTAATTCAGCCATACTGATGTAGCAAAAGAAGACAAGACAACTGAAATTTTCTGAAAGTGACTGCAAGCGAGCAAGATTTAGAAACATAATTAGACAATAGTTTTAAAAAATGTTTTTTGGGAGAAATTTTCCTCTTAAATTGTACCTGCATAACTTTCTTTAAAGTCAGTTGAGAGGATAACCCAGTTCCAACATCAGAAAATTTCTCAAAGTACAGATTTATTTTCAATTTCTTACTTGAATACATCTGTCTGTAAGAGTTGGCATTTTGTTGATTAGCAAATCTTGAATCCTACTGCAGCCATTGGCAATATTTCTGAAGCCATCAACTGAAATCTAAGTAAGAAATAAAACATTTAGTCTTAGCAAGCCTAACAAAAACAATACAGGAAAGGCTTGAGATATTTTCAATACTTTAAAATCATAGGTACCTAGGTGCTCACTAAAACAAGAAATGCATTAATCCCATTAAAAGAAAAACAGACCCGTGAGGTATACAGATTATTCTGAAATTTTAACAACGTAATCCAAATCCAGGATCTGTTCCAAAAATGTGTCTACTAAGCAAGCAAGAGTAAGGCACAACAATTTCTACAGTCAACACCATTTATGGGCGTAGCAATGAATGTCATTGTCACATCCTTCTACCTTTGTTTTCCCAGCCTTATGAGGTATTCACACATGGCAGATGCTCACATCTAGTTTGAAGCAAGGTTTGAATGTGGTAAAATATCCTCATTGTTTTTTCCAGATCCATAGTGAAATATGTGTTAAATTCAGATGGGACGCAAAGAAAGATCCTACGCAATCACAATAACATGAAGCTTGTTTACAGAATCCTTCATGTAGGACCATATCACCAACTCTGCATACTCTAACAGAGCAATACTCAGTGAAAGTATGAATGGACAGATGGATCTGTCAATTCAGTTTACTCCCTTTATCACTCCAGGGAGTGACTTTAGGGAGTGACTCTAGGGACTCAGTTCTTCAACTGCCCAAATTCAATAGATGTCAGTTCACTCTTGGGCATACAAAGTCGTTCCTTGGACATATAAATCCTGTGTAAAGTACAGGACAGTTTCCTTTTAGCCCCATGTTCTACAGACAACATGGATGTGAACCATTCCTCCCCGTGAAATAGGCCCCCTGATATTTGCATGTAGAGATCTCACTATTTCTCAGGGTTTTGAAGTTGTATAATATCATAATCTTGTGCAACTCAAGCTACAGCCGTGCTCTGCACCAGGAATTCATTTGCAAAATATCCACAAAAAAAGCAGTCTGGCACGTTCTCCTGGGTACCAAATAAGGCCGGTGGAGACAAGAATCCAAAGGAGGAAACTTCAAAGATAAAGCATACTGGGAGGGATTCTTGCTGTACTCCACCTCTCCAGCTGCTGCAGAAGCCTGATTTGCTTAGTTACATTGCTTAAGGGGAGCGGCAGCGTAAAACACAGGCTTTGCCTAGGGTATACACGTTGTCTGACAGTGGATACCATTAGCAGACGGGAGATAGTCACAGAAAAGCAAGCCAGAAGCTAAGCAGCGGATAATCACCCATCACATGTCAGTATGGTAGCAGTGCACCAGAAGATGCTTCCAGTTCTTGCACTTGCAGCCTCCAACCTTTGTAGCACATTTGACTGCTCCCCACAACTACTTATCAGTGGAAACAAGGGTCAAGCCTGCTTTCCTTCCACTCCAGCGTTGAGCAAGGAGTTTAACACGTTGGGTTTCTGGCTCTCCTTCTTTTTGCAAACTTAACATTTGAGTTCTTTTTGCGTGTGAAATTTTTTTTCATGAACCGAGTATCTGACTTTAAGTTATTATCAAGGCAGACTGTCTTTTTTTTTTCTGGCATAATGCCCCATCTTTTACTTATGGCCAGGTTGGCTTGCTCTTTATTTTCAGGCTGGAGTGGCCTTTTAAACAGATTCTTTATAAATTGTTTTAAATATTTTTATGTTAAATGTCTTATCTCTCCTTCATAAGGGATTGTGGCACTCTGCACTTTTTCCTTTGTGTAGGGGGGTGCAGCACTAGAGGGGAACTGGCTACATGTCTGTCAAATGTGTTCTTAAGCAGGTCTCATGTCCAGACAGACAGAATATGGTGGAGCTCATGACACACACACTGGCACTGTTAGCACTGTGGATGCAAATAGTCCGATGTGTTCTAAGCTCAGGGAAAGTGTAGCATGAATGTTTTTCCTACAGTGGGTCTGTAACAGCCTGCAAAATGACAGAGTGAAAACCCTACCATCAAAATAACTATAGGAAGTATTTTACAGATAATGCGTGGCAATATAAATCCCATCAACTACCCTCTGCCAGCTGCCTGTGTTCAAGGTCAGGTCTGATACGGTGCAGCTGTGTAACCCTGGATCAGGCTCCTCTGAAAACAGCTATATTGTAAGAAAGAGCTGAGGAAGGAAAAAAGGCAAAATCTTGGCGGGTGGGAGGGAAGGCTGCAGAAAAGGATTATACAGAAAGATAACCATCTTGTAACCACAAGCTGGTCAGAGCATGTAGAGCCTGTTGGCGCACTCCAGGCTCTCACATCCCCTCCAACTGAGACACGTCTGCTGGACAAAAGGACACCATGACTTTGGGAATGTGGTTGATGTGGGTAACACATCAGTGAGGATCTGCAGATAGTACTGCAGACCTCACCCATCAGCATGGATAGGTTGGATTTGCCCACTCCAAATGATTGCAAAACAACCAGTACTAGTGTAGGGCTACTATGGCAAAGGCAACCCTCTTTTCAACTGGTCGTGATCACCAGAAGGTAAAATGTCGGCATGGAAAGATGGGTGCTAGTTCTCAGGACAGAATATGAAATTCAGTTGTCCAGATTCCACAGTTTGTACTCACTATTGGTATATGTAATGTAGGACAATGTAATCCTATCTCCAGTTTCCTCAGCCCAAAACCTCTGGTCTGTATGAAAGGGATTAGCTTAAATTGTGAACATCACGCAAGCAGCTGCCTGAGGGAGGTACTGGGAAATCTCCATTCTCTGCTGGTCAAGAAGCACTAATTGCTTTAACATGGCGTGACCAATTCATTCAAGTAAGAGTTTACCTGACCCTGCCACAGGCCTCCTCATTGTTGGCTCTCAAGCAGCACAACAGAAGACAGCACATTTCTACAACACGCACCAAGTAGTTTAATATGTTAAAGTGAAACAAATCACCCCTAGAATTTTCAGTTGGAGAGGTGAATTTCTGGTAATTGAGTCTTGTTCTTGGTCCATATACTACAAAGAGCAAACCATTCCCAAGAGAAGAGAGGGTATGTTACATCACACAGTTTGTTGTAATACATGGTAATAACACTGTCCATTATAATCTGAACATGATGCCTTTTCAAAAGAAGACTGAGGTTTTCACTCTTCTAAAAAATCAGTCAGAGTTTGTTAAGCAGTTTGAGTATGCTTTAGCTGTTATGACAGTAGGATTTCCTTTGTAACTGCTGAACAGATTTGCTATAATGAGAAGGAATAACTCTGCTCCCAAGGAACAGTCACTCAAAAGCTGAGATAGTGCAGAACTTGCCATATTCAGCTATGCTTATTGTTCAAACTGAAGAGATTTTGTACGACAGTTCAAACGCATGTATCAACTGTAACCAACTACAACTTACTCCTATGACTGCTAATCAAAGGAAGGTATGGGGCTTAATGGGGCCTGCTGCCAATTGTCCTTGGGATTTTTTTTTTTATCATGAACACATTGTTAACAGTTAAGAGTACCTACCTAGGTTGGTGATCACAGTTAGATACAGAGAGTAGGAATACAAGATCCCTCATGTCTAGGTACCTAAAATTCAGATGCAAATACAATTAAATGATGGATCCGAGTTACATTGCATTACTTGTTGCTTTGGCCAAGATTTCAAAAATATCACTGAAAAAACCTAAATGCAGATTCAGGAGCCTAGTTTTAAGCTCCTGACTTTGCAAATGTTAGCCATTTAACTGAGCAGTAAGACAAATATTTGTGAGACTTACAGGTTGTTCTGATAATTGTAGAAGAGGAATCACAGTTGAGAAGACTTTAAAATCAGGGAAATAGGTAGGAAAAATGCTAAGAAGTCAAGAAAGTGCCAATAATATTGACGATGATTTAAAAAATAGACTGCAAATCCTAAAGCCTTTGTTTACTCCACTGAAATTAGGAATATAACCGAGGTGTCTATGTTAGACAGTTATGAAACCTGGGATCTCTGTATAGCAAACAAAGAGCAAGAAAGATCCCAAGACAGGTCAGACCTGAAAATTTCTGAATCACCTCTGGAGACCTCTCTCCCTCTCTAATTGTTATATAGAAAAATTAAGGTAATTTTCTAGGTACTACCTTAGGTTAGACGCCTAAAATTAAGTGAAATTCCCATTCTCAAAGGGATAGATAGTAGGTAGCAGGTAATCAGATCAAACTCAACAAAGTTGAGGGACAGAAGTAGCATATCTGTTTCTGGAATTCAGTAATGATTGCATAATGTTAACTGTAGCCTAAAGGACTTTTAATCTCTTTGTCTGGAAAAACCACTGTTTGCTTAACATAGCCATTTGATACCACAAATAGCAGCAATTTAGTGTTTTCCTCCGTGCAAGCCAAAAACAATTATATTGAAGCAGCTAATAATACTCCTGCACAGATTGTTTCAAAATTTTTTCACTTGAACTGGTTTTTAACTTAAAGCTGGATAATGGATATCAGGCATCAGGCTGACAAAGTTTCAGTGTGAAACATTTGGATAAGATTCAACTAAATTAGTCAACATTTAGATGCTGCTGCAATATCATATATATTTGTCTTATTTTTCTTTATTCCTAGAACAATAAAATCTTAATCTTGAATTTCTTTTCTAAAGCACTTATGTATTATCTATGAAACTTCAGGCACTCTTGAAGATAAGGTGTAGAAATATGAAATTTTGTGCACATTTTAGTAAACCAATTGCTTTCTCAACTCACTTGGAATTTCAGTGTTTAATAGATTGCCTCAAGAGCGAACAGCTTGACCTGAGAATCAATGTTAGGATACAGATGGAATTTAATACTGCATTCTTTGCCCTGGATCAGTAAAATCCCACTTAAACCTCCTTCTTCAAACCAATTGTGAGGGAGGATGCTTTGAAGGTTATTACGAGTCTTAGATCCTATTTAATTCTGAAAAACAGACTTTTCCTGCATGACTCAGTAAGATAATTTTATAAATGTATTATTCTTCTTGCATGTACAGGATCAGAAGTCAATGCAATGATTGTATATAAAATATAATTCCTTGTCTGTGAGGAGTTTTCAGTCTAATATGATTTGGTTTTTTTCTTAACTGTATGCTAGTATACTGTGATCTGAAATGAAAGTACATCAAAACAAACATGGAGCAAACCACAGCTAAAGATTTGTCCCCATAGATTTAGAAAATAAATGTAGTGAAATGATGAAATGCTTGTAAGAATGTGAAAATTAATTTCATGTCATCTTTTTAAAGTTTCTTAATTCCAAACAATAGGAATACACAGAATTTTTATTCAGGTTTTGGCTTATTTGCTACACATACAGTACTGCTTTAAAATTCCTTCTTTCTCCCCCTGAACCGATGGTATTTGTCGAATCCACCCTGCAAGGCAGAACGCTGTCTACAGCGCAGAAGGGATTTTGAAGAAACACTATTCTATGATCCTAGTATTGTCAATGCATTGTGAGTGCAGAAACTTGAAAATCAGTGTTCAGGATTGAGGAAGTACTCTTGTGGTGCACAAGGGGCTATCTTTTTTTTTATTCTGTGTTTGTAAAGAATGATAAAATGAATTGTGACATCCTTTGAGATGTTTGGCACGTTACATTGATGGCTTGCCCCACATGTTATTTTTCTTTTAATTTTCCACTGTCAAAAAAAGCTTATATTAACATACTACTGAATTAGCATATTTCTAAAAACAGAGAATAGTGCATGTGTAACTTATAATAAAGCATTCTTCAGTTACACGAGTTTGTACTCAGGAAATGTAAACAATGAGTCCTCTTCTTCAATAAATAAAGAACATGGCTCAGATTTTCTTCCCAAGTGATGGCCCTTTTTTGCTGCTTGATATGTCTGAAGAAGCCAGAATTTGACAGTAGCTGCCAAAATGAGAATTCTCCCAATGAAGCCAGAGCACGAAGAACTCAGATGGTGAAAACTGGTGAAGCCTACACGTTTGCCCATAGCTTCTCTGACATCCCCACAAACACTGCAGAATGTCAAGAAATGAAAGGGTCAAATTTATTTTTCCCAGTGGTTTGTGATCTCTTATCCAGCTGTTGTAAACTACAGCAATTGATAGACCACTCTAACACATTTTGGGCCAGAATAGTTCCAGTCTGAAAATCACCCATAGGCATTGGCACCAAGAATAAAAAGTCAATTTCTTTGAAAATCTCCATGTTTCTAATTTAACTGAAAACATCTCTCACCAAACTGTTCTAGTTGTATAATCTCAATCTAACATGTCGGTAAATGACATGCAATTGCTTTATGCCCTTCTGTCTTTTCCATTTTGTGTCTAATAGCAGAAAATTTTCCACCTATACTGTTCAGCTTCAGAAGCAGGACAAAGAAATCTTATGCTTTCTAGGTAATTCACTGAGAATATCAATGGTGTAACAGGACACCTTTTGAGCAGGACACAAGAGAATCTCTATGTTTTTATGAAAATATCTTGAAACTCATTAATGAAAATACTTACCACTCATGTCATAAAGATACAACCTTAATTTATTTATGCAAAAGACCCATACCTACAATTCATCCAGTATTATTACCATGTATTAATATAATAGTGAAAGGAAAGACTGTCTTGTTTTATGACAAAAGACTAGAAAATGTGTGCTCAATTCCCAGTTTTTTGCCTAACTATATTTTAGCAAGCTATTTAAATGCCCTGGTCCTCAAGTTGCCACTTGCAAAATCATTAACATAATCATCCATTTTACAGATGGGCTTTCTAAATAGACATTCAAATCCCACAGTAGTAATGGTCATATAAGAACTCATATAAAAAGAACTGTAGTGCTAAAATGAAGGAAAAAACAGGAAACATGAAAAAACAGGAAAAATATATATTCTGTAGAATATATATTCTGTTCTATAGAACACTTTTTGGCATAATTTAAATGTTTATACTATAGCTTCACTACGTTTTTCTAACTAATCTTGAAAAATTAGCCTTACAGAAGTTCCCTTTGGTTTAGTTCATTCAATGAGGGGAAGAAAAAGAATTCTATCTTATTAAAATGCTTTCTGCAAATGTGATGCAATTTAATGCTCTTTTTGGTTTTAACTGTTTACTTAAGTACGCAGTCATAATCATTAAGCACTGTTCCAGAATCTTGGGGAAACCCAAAATGGAGGAAGCTGTGGAATCCCTTCCAGAGCTCTCAAATACACTGGCGAGCAAACCCAATTTCCTCTGGAAAGGGGAGGATTGTGGTTTTCCCAGTTTGATGATCACTTTTCTCTGACTACTATTAGAACATGCTTTCTAGAGGCAGATCCTTACAGCTCATGATTACACTTCTGAACAAGCAGGAATGTTGCTTTTGGAAAAAATAACCCATTACTGGCATTTCGAAAAAGTAACTCAGAGGTGGGTTGTTCTTAACTTTCCTCTAACCTCAGCCCTCATTTCAAATTTCACACTGTCACCGCACAACAGTCTCAGCACGATTCTCAGGAACAAGAAACAGATGCTCAGAGTGAAGAGCAGTCAGAACAAGACTGTTGTCCTATCTGCCTTCATCCTTGGTTCTGAAAAGGTTTTGTTAAATGGAAAGTTAAACCATTATGTTCCTCAGATTCTATCTCTTTATCATTTCACATGTATTTTGTAATTTGGAGAATCTTCTCAGTGTATAAAGAAATATATGTGGGAGTCTTTATTAAAACATTGGCAGACTTTTATTGCCTTACAGTTTGGCATTTCATATTGCTTTTGAAGTACATTTCAAGATACAGCATATATTTGAAAGTTTCCAAAATAGTACCAGATTCTAAAGCCTTGGTTTTCTTTAGAAGTTTAGTAAGAGACCAAAATAATCCAAAACATTAACTATTTTCAGATTGTGGTTATAAATACTACTTCAATTTATATATTAAACCAATATAAAATAGTAACAAAAGTTCACTTTTTAATTCATTTCCTTCTCAGGAAATCAAGTGTAAATTCATATTTTTCCAGTGCAGAGTGGCTTTTATTTTTTTTGATACCTTAGTAAAAACTGTATTTTTCAAGGCTCCTGATTTAAAATCCTAACTAATCATGACATAGAATTAGTCTATTTATGGCTACAAAAAGCAAGCCTTGCTCTCATTATGCAGTAAGTACTAGCTGTTTATAGATCTGACAGTTTGTTGGAAGTGATCCAAACCTATAGTGCTATTATTCCTTAGTAAAATTTAAACAGCTGTAGCCATGTAATTCAAAACCCTGGAAGTCTGCTGCAGTGCTTGTTCTACTTCAGTATACCATGAATGCAGGATGCAGCCAGTCATATAAAGGATTCTCTTCTTCACAGAATGAAAGAAAGACGTGAACTACAAACCTGAATGCAACCTGAAAGGTCCAAATAGATGAGCTTGTGACAGCCTTTTCCAGAGCCCAGGTACAGTAAACCTTTGTCTGTGAATTTTCTGCAGTGAGCTAAACTCAGATACTGTAAATTGGGGAAGCTGCTTTGCAAAAAAACAAAACAGAGAGCAAATTATTACAACGGTATGTTATAGAATCAAAAGAACATAAAATACCATAGCTAGAGTATTGTGAAAATTACTGTAAAGAAAAGATGTTAGACATGAAAAGAATTATCTCCTTGCTGAAGTTTGAAAGTCCCTTTCTTCTGCTGCACTTTTTCCTCTGCTCCTTGTATTGCAAATTAGTGGGGGATAGCACTATCATGCAACATATTTCACCGTATGAAAACAGTATCATTTTAAAGTTATCCCAAATAACTGCAAAAGTGTATTTTTTAATTGGGATTTTTGTGTGCATACTTTGAAAGGTAATAGACTTTTCAATATAAGTTTGCTGGACTGTCTTTGCCATTGATTTTACAAGCAGTGCCTGCTAGAAATGAAAACCAGAACTCTATCAAAGGACGTTGAAAGCATAAATATACAGTTAGATCCTCTCTGGTCATATAATTATTTAGAAGAGTACTATTAAAAGAATCTGAAAAATTGAAAGGGATACAAAAGGGAATGATACAAAAGGGAATTATCCAAAAGTGAATCATCCAATGTTAGGTTTTGACCAATTCTTTTGGAAAAATGGAAAACGTTAAATAACAGCACTCTGTAAAAGCAAGAATCTGTACTCTGAGTGTACTTAAGTTTCTATCTGCAGCTTTGGTTTATAACATACTGAAAACTATTCATTTTACTAAACTACATTTCTAACTGGAATAAATAACAATTGCCACAAGCACCACAAATGAAAGCATACAGAAAATCAAAACCTAGAATTAGGACCTACTGCTTTGGTAGACATTTAATTGTAGGGATATAGTCATGCAGTTCTGCAAGTCAGCAAAAGTAGGCATTCTGAAGCAAGACGGGAACACCCACTGAGGAGCTGACTACTTAAGGAGTGGCATACATTTTTGGAACTGACTTTATACTTTCAATATAGAGTGGGGAAACATGCTAACTGGAACTGAACACAAAAAAAAAGAGATAGGAAGCTGGAAAAGAATGTTATCATAAAAGAAGGATAATACAAAAATATTAAGAAATTAAATATAAGATTACTTATCATGGGGGGGACAAAAAAAGACAACGTGCATCAGAACCAGATATTAGAATATAAAGGCATTTGTTTGTGGTGCATTTTTTTTTAAGGGAAGCATTTAATTCATATTAAATACAGAAATATAAGTATTCTTCTTTGTAGATAGGAGCCTTTTTGCATTTTAGTGACATATTCCACATAAATGAGTGGGGAAAATCAAACTCAGAGAGAGTACACTTCCAAACTTCTCTGACAAAATAGATAATAAATTGAGACTGTTTTTTATACTCCGGCAGTTCTGAGTCTTTTTAAAGTATATGTTGCTACAGGGTTGCACAACTTAAGACACAGGGAAGCCTTTCTTACTGCATTTTGAAGACTGTGTGTTGTGGTTTAACCTCAGTCGGCAACTGAGTACCACACAGCCGCTCGCTCACTCCCC
>NW_008796221.1:5698256-5701316 GCF_000699145.1 Aptenodytes forsteri | reverse complement strand
GGCCAGCTTTCCCCCAGTTTATGTACTGAGCATGACGTCACATGGTATGGAATGTCCCTTTGGCCAGTTTGGGTCAGCTGTCCTGGCTGTGCCCCCTCCCAGCTTCTTGTGCACCTCCAGCCTTCTCAGTCAGTAGAGCACGGGAAGCTGAAAAGTCCTTGACTAGTGTAAACACTGCTCAGCAACAACTAAAACATCGGTGTGTTATCAACATTGTTCTCATCCTAAATCCAAACCACAGCACTGTACCAGCTACTAGGAAGGAAATTAACTCTATCCCTGCCGAAACCAGGACACTGTGATCAAAACCTTCCAATACTCTTAGAGACACTGATTTTCTTTACAGGTCATATGGCCCATTTTTCTTGGATCTGAGAATTTTAACATATGCCGCCTTCCGCCATTTTTAAAGTGACAGCTTTCTTAAACTTAAGCTTGAGCACACAGACTACTAAAAATCCTTCTTTTGTGTTACAGCTAAATTCTGCAGGAATTCTGTCATACTGGTTTTTCAATTAATTTTGGCATCAGCAATCCCAGGATCATTGTTTTAAAGCAATCTGAAAAAATCACCTTCTGACATTTATTCCTGATAGACAATATTCATGTCTACCATATGCAACAGAACTTTTCAGAGGGAAATTGTAGCTGATGTTCTGTGTTGTGTAATACAGAGGTTAAAAAGCTTGTATGCAACAGTAGGAGAGAATCAAAAATGACCAAACAGCTTTGAGCACACTCAGCCTACACTTCACTTGTTCCTTGTTCCAATAACAGACATCTGCTATACAATAGCAAACTTCACGTGCAGTATTATGAAATGCAACACTGCCACCTCTAAGGACTTTGTATTAGTTACCTGTGGTGAGCTAATGCATTTGAGATGGCATGTGAAATGTTTATGAAATTTGTCTACCATCAAAATCTTCACAGGACAGCAACTTCTTGTACATCCCCGTAATCTCAGAAACAATGAGCTTTGCTTTTTGTCCAAAAATTGTCAATAAAACCAGTGGTATCTTATGGTTTTAAATCAGAAGCATCATGTGTGACTGGGAAAACTTCTTATTAATGAGGTACAAGTTAACTGCAAAATATATTTTGTCAGCGGAGAATTTTTCTTTTTGTTTTAAACATTTTATTGCATTGAAAGCTTCACCTACTTTGGAGAATTCTTTCTTGGGTAAGTGCTATTTACACATTAAAAGAAGTGAATGATTCTGACTTTTGGTGGCAACAGTATGCTCAAGTAACCAGAATAACATACGCTGAGATTACCTATAGAACAGCTGTTCCAAATGTCAACATAAATATATGGAAATTTAAAAAGACAAAATATCAGCCAACATGGAGAAAACACAGATTATGATAAGAATAATACTGATGAAGAGATGAGTGGTAAGATTGGAGACACTAAATGGAAAACTTTGCCAAAACAAATGTTAGTAATATGAAGATATGGCATCATAGACTAAGAAAAACAAAAGTCAAAGTGTATTATGCAAATGCCGAAGAAAAACATGTTTCTGGACTTTGTGGGGCTGCTGTTGAAAAGAAGACGTTAGTTTTCCTCACGGGAAAGAGAAACAATGTACAGCTATCTTCAAATCTATATACATCTTTGTGATGGCTGCTATCTTGGACCAGCATGCCTCTTCTTCTTTATGGCAGCTTTTAATGCAGCAATTCTACCTACCAGGCAGACTGCGAGTCTCATGGAGGGATACATCTAAAACAGGAATGGCAGACCTCTGTACGAATGTAAATTCTCTGCCTTCAGCTCACTGATTCCGAATAAGAGTTTGGAATAACTCTTTCTTTTGCAATTGTCACACAAGGACTTGGCTCACACAATACACCTATCCACAATCCTCTCTTGCAAAAATAAATTTTTAAGAACATATCTAACTTGCAAACTTCTTGGATCATCACGTGTAACTGGACATGCCCAAGAAATTTTTGGTTAGCATGTTCTTTTAAAAGTTTCTGTAAAACTCTGTGAAATATATAGGGTAATGTAGCGTATCTTTTTAATTATACTAAAAAGTGAATCAGAGAAAAGAACTGCTAACTAAGTCAAATCTATAGGGCATTTTTTTCATTTTGTATAGCAGACAGAATCCTGTAGATCACTCAAAAACAGTATTTCTACTACATATGTCTCCAAGTTTCCTGCAAGATTAAAACAAACACACTTTTGTATTTGTTTAATCTTACCTTGACAATAGTCGTAGAGTTCCATTAGTAATATCTGTATATGACAGATTTAAATAGAGAAGAGCTCTGCAACCTTCTGATATGAGTCTCATCGATTCATCCTGAATAATAAAAAAAAAATAATCCAGAAGTACATTAAAATTATTTGTATTAATTTATCTTACATTTTTTAGAGAGTAATGGAGGAAAACTCCATGAATAAGTATCTTTAAATCATCATATTAATTTTTATACATCAAAGCCATTTTCTTTGGAAGCCTCAAAGTAGAATACTGAGAGACATATGATGCTACTGTTACTCACTTGAAGTATGGTAATTTTAACATTCCAATTCAAGGAAACATTATACACTACACAGTCCTACAGAGCACAGGGGACTTTTCACATGATTGAAGGTTAGCTAAACCAAGATTCTTGTTAGCCAATCCTGGTATCTAAAACCACTGGTGAATTTTCTCCATAAATTCTGGTACACTTCTCTAACCAGTAATATAATTTACAAAATGCTTCCTGTTTAGTTCTACCCTCTAGGTGGAACATTAGATTTGAGTAATTATAAGGCTTCCATGTTTTATTGACCTGTGAAAGTGGTACTACCTATATTGTTCTATATATCATTCCATTAGAATCATAGAATCATAGAATCATTGGAAAAGACCTCTAAGATCATCGAGTCCAACCATCAACCCAACACCACCACGCCCACTAAACTATGTCCCTAAGTGCCTCATCTACACGTCTTTTAAATACCTCCAGGGATGGGGACTCAACCACTTCCCTGGGCAGCCTGTGCCAATGTTTCACCACTCTTTCAGTAAAGAAATTTTTCCTCATGTCCAGTCT
>NW_008796221.1:5664281-5697181 GCF_000699145.1 Aptenodytes forsteri | reverse complement strand
GAGTACCCTGAGGATAACTGGTCTGCCTGTTAAAGACTGAGGCAAAGAAGGCATTAAGTACCTCAGCCTTTTCCTCATCCTCAGTGACAATGTTCCCCCCTGCATCCAATAAAGGATGGAGATTTTCCTTGGCTCTCTTCTTGTCATTAATATATTTGTAAAAACATTTTTTGTTGTCTCTAAGGACAGCGTCCATATTGTGTTCTAGCTGGGCTTTTGCCTTTCTCATTTCTTCTCTGCACGACCTAACAAGATCCCTGTACTCGTTACTGTACTGTACTCCCACTGAATATAATGGGAACGAATCTCCTAGTATGAAGAATGTTTCACAATAAATGTCAATATAATAGAAAGGCAAAAAGTCAGCACTCATACATGGAAATGCAATAGTTGACTGTGTATCTTTTGCCATGTTGTGGTCACCTTTTTACTATTTTAGTTATCAGGCAAAAGGACCATCAAGACAGCTGGAAATTCCATACCTATCAACTTTAATGAGGACAGTTTGTGCTTTTGAAATATATTCCTGCAACAAAGGATTTGAGAGAGGTGATATCAGTAAAAATAGGTATGTTGACGGAAGATAACCATAACCTGAAGAGAACTGAAGGCACAGGGAGTGGTGAGAAAGCATTGGCGGGATAGCATGGTGGGGAAAACTCTGAAACCTTCCATGTGAAAGCAGCACAACCAGGGGTCCATCTCAAGTGTCTGAATGCAAACACTTGTAGCATGGGAATCAACCAGTAGGGATCAAAGTCCACGCACAGATGCAGAGCTATGATTTCATTGGGATTCCAGAGATGCAGAGGGGTAGCACACACAACTGGAGGGCTGCAATGAATGGTTACAGAATATTTAGGCATGACAGCCCAGGAATGTGAGGACAGGTTGTACTCTATGCAAAGTTATGCCTAAATGCATGGAGTTTTGCATTGGAATGAGTGACAAGTCAGTTGAGAGCTTATTTGTAAGGATTAGAAGCTAGACCTATGAGGATTACATTGTGGTAGGTATCTGCTGCAGACTGCTTGATCAAGAAAAGAAGGTAGATGAAACCTTCTTTGGGCAGCTGAAGGAAGCCTTACAGTTGCCTATCCTGGTTTCTCATGAGAGACTTTAGAGTGTGTTGAAGACAATTTCTTGATCCAGGTGACTGACGAGTGGTCTAGGGAAGATGTTCTTCTGGACTTGTTTCACAAACAAGGCAAAACTGGTCAAGTATGTGAAGAACTAGAGTGGCTTTGATTACTGCAACCATGAAAATGAGGAGTTTAAAATCCTGAGAGAAGAAAATTGGGCAAATTGTAAAGAAACAGCCTGAATTTGAGAGGGGAATTCGGCTTGTTTAGGGATCTGCTTAACAGGATCTCATGGTAGACAGCCCCGGAGGGCAAAGGGCCCCAGGAGAGCTGGTTGATCTTCAAGGTCAAGGTACTCAGTGACTTTTTTGCCTCAGTTTTTACTGCTAAGGCTTGTCTTAAGGCTTCCCAGGTGCCTCCCAGGAGCCTACTAGCAGAGTGTGTGGGACGGAAACAATACCCATGGTAGAAGAAGATAATGTCAGGGAGCACCTGAGGAAATGGCACGAGACAGGATGCATCCAAGAGTACTAAGAACGCTGGCTCCTGTCACTGAGAGGCCTCACTCATTTTTGAAAGGTCATGGCAATCAGAGGAGATTCCTGACAACTGGAAGATAGGAAATGTCACGTCCATTTTCAGGAAATGGAAGAAGGAGGATCCAAGAAACTACAGGCCAGTCAGCCTCACCTGAGTCCCTAGGAAGGTTATATAGCAAATCCTCCTTGAAGCCCTGTCCAAGCACATGAAGGATGAAAAAGTGATAGCGAACAGCCAGTGTGGATTTACCAAGGGCAAAACATTCCTCACTAAGGCAATAGTTTTCTATGATGAAATTACTGGATCTATGGATAAGGGGAGAAAAGTGGCTGTTGTGTATCCAGCAAGGCCTTCAACACAGGCCACAGTATCCTTTATAGCCAAATTGGTAAAATAAAGGGTGGATAAGTGGACTTCAAGGTGAGTGAAAATTTGTCCGGACTGCCAGGCCAAAGGGTTGTCACCAATGGTGCTATGTCCCATTGGTGGCTTGTGGCAACTGGTATCCTGCAAGGGTCAATATGGGGGCCAGTACTGTTAAATGTCTTTATAAATGGTTTGGATGATAAGGACAGAGTACATTCTCAGCAAATTCACAAATTATTCCAAACTGGGGGGAGTGTCAATACACTGGAGGCTAGAACTGCTATTCAGAGAGATTTAGTCTGGAAAAATGGGCTGACAGAAACCTCACGAAGTTCAGCAAAGGCAAATGGAAAGTCCTGCATCTGGGATGGAATAACTCCATGCATCAGTACAGTCTAGACACTCGACAGAAAGCAGCTATCAAACACACTGACCTGAGAGTCCTGGTCAATGACAATTTCAATGTATGTCAACAGCGTGCCCTTCTGAGAAAGGTGGCCAACTGCATACTAGGCTGTATTGGTAAGAGTGTAATCAGCAAGTCCCTGTTATTCTATGAACCAGGCCCTGGCATCACCTAGGAATGTGCTTGCTGGTACGTACCAAATGTGTATTAGTAAGCATGCCTACAACCAAACAGAACGGACAGTTATGAAACAATGTTTGAGTGGCCCTCTTTAACTTATTGCCTTCATGCAGGAACCTACAATCAACACGATCCTTGAGAAGCATACAACCTCCAAATATTAAGCTGTAATTATAATATCATATAGCAAGTATTATGTTATGTAGCAAGATGATTCTACAGTGTTACTCAAAGAACTTCATAATATAATATACCTTTATCCCTTCCATGTAGCTGGTATAGCAAAGAAAATTATATAATCTGTGAAAATGGTGAGAACAAGATATTTGGCAATAAAGCTAACATCAACATAGAACAGAGATGAAGATATAGAACAGAGATGAAGACATATGTAAAGCAGAACCAGAGAAGAGTACTATAGATTAGAACCTCATGATTCTTCTGCAGCTCTTGCCTCTCTAACTTGACCATCATATGCCATTTTTGTATGAAGTTCATAAGCTGTAGTTTATCCGTGGTAATTTTTAAAACCTTGTGTGTAAACATTAGCATGTTTCTGGGCTAGACTCTTGGACATACACTTCACTCCAAAGACAACTAAACTATACCAAATTATTTGTTTATATACTTAACACTATAAATAGCCTATAACTGGATGTATACATTATACGAATCTATTAAGAACCATAATTTCTAAAAAAAATTATTGATTTTATTTTTAGATTGTTTTTATTATTAGAAAAATTTGCACATATCAGTGTCATTTCTAAGAAATTATCAATTAAAGCAGAGTCAAACATTGCTTTTCCATCAGAGAACAGCAAGGAAAAAACATTAAAGAGAATTAATGGAAGCAAGATAAAACTGAAAATGTTAAAGGAAAAAGAATGGACAAATATATAATGGTGGTTACATACTTAGACACCTCTCAAATAAAGGCTCTCACAAATATCTGAAATTTAGTGAGACATTTTTAGAGCCCAAGTATACTACTGAATGAAGGAATAAAGGAACTTGGAAAACAATATAAGATTAAAATGTGTGGTTGTTGACAACTCCAAACTTAAAATAACAAAAAAACCTCCCCCCAGACTGGTGAAGTTTTGAAGCCTGTTTATTAAAATTAATTGAGACTGAATATATCATTTTGCCCTGGCACTGTAGAAAACAAATGAGAACTTCACTGAGTATCTCTGAATCCTACTAATCTCCATTTTCAAAGTACTTAAGAACACAAGTCTCTACTTTTTATCAGGAAGATTTGTGTACCCAAATAACCACAGCACTTCAAAAAATCTTCCTTCTCGGTATAAATTAGAGTTTTTGGAAAAAGTCTATAGTACTTACATCTAATCCCTGGCATTCAGAGAGATTTAAGTCTTGCAAATTCTTACATTCACCTAAAAATAATTAAAAAAAAAAGTCATATTAAAGGTGAACAGTTCAAATTCTCAGTGTACAACACAAATATAAGCATTCCTATTACAGATTCAATCCATCTAGGCCAATATCCTCCCTGAAACCATGGCCACAGCAGATTAGTGAGAAGAAAGCACAAAAACCCAAAAGTAGAATACAAAGTTGGAGTAAGCTGTCCTGAGGAAATGTCTCCTCTTATACTCCATCAACTAATGGCTGGCTTAGGAACCAAGCTGTTTTCAGTCTTATGTTACCAAAGGACCAGAAAGCTACCCAATTAAGCAATTTGGTGTCAGGAAATGCCAGAATTAAGTTTTCCACATAGGTTTATTATTCCCTCCCATTATGACATCAGTATCTAATTATATACATAAACAATTTTTTCCCTCTGAAAGCAGAGATACAGCAATCAGACCAATTGTAGGAAAAGCCCTGCTTATCTTCTGCAGGTATGGAATTTCAGAGAATTTAGCTGCCTGAGACACTCTTCTGTGTGCATATAATGTACTATTTTTAGAAACTCCTATTTTACAGAGGTTGTTGCAATTCTAACAAAATAATGAAAGATACATGTCTGACACTAGAAACAACAGTCACACGTCCCTTCAGCCACTCTTCTGCCAAATTTTAAGTCTATCCTCCAAGGTAAAGATGCAAAACCTCCTATTAAACATAATAATACTTTTTGCCTTAATCTAGTCTTCAAAAATAACTGATCCGTCTAAACTGAAATGAAAAAAATAGGCCTGATACAGATATCTAATATGGAAAATGCAGTATCAAAGGTTTTTAGAGTTAAAAGAAATATATTAAAAAAAATCTTCAAAAACACATTTTCACATGGTAAGCCAAATACATGTTTTCAATTGCAATCAAGTATTAGTACAACAATAGACCTGTATATTCTTTTCTGTGGGGACTGCGACTTCACTGATATCCTGTAATACTGTCTAACTCAGTGCCTTTTTGAAGAGTAGGACAATACTGAGAGGGATTGCACAACTCAAAAGAACCTAAACAATTAAAATCATCCTTAAGGCTGCTAAGCCACAGAAATTACATACCTCTTATATGTTTTTTGCCCTAGCACTAAATGAGACACAGTTATAATTTTACATGTGAACCTGTACCTGCTACTGAAAGCAGCTGCTCATTTTGGTATTATAGCTGAGTATAATTTAGTTAGCAGACAGAATGTAATACTAGTAAAAAATTCCAGTTCAGACACAGGAGATGGAAAGGAAGAGGAAAGAATACTTCCATAATTATTTATTACCTTTCCTCCCCCAAGTCCTTCTTTTTCTATTTCCGAGCTCTCCTGGATAGAATGCGCTATCACACTACCAGAACAGTGAACAGTTCAAAACAACTCAGAGGTTCCCAGTTATGATTCAAGTTATTAAAACACGTGATCAATTTACACTGACTAGCATACAGTTGCCAAAAAGTAACAAGTAAAATTTCATTTTTCATGTGAGGGATAAAGTCATCAATGCAAACACTCATTCACACCATGAACTAACAGAATCTGAATGCAGATAGACAACTGGCAACTACAGAAACAAAATGGAGAAACCAATCAATGGGTTTTCATAGGTAATATTAACAACTGGCCACATGGATTAGAGGGTTGTAGTAGCATGAATAGACAGGACTGCTCCATCTGTCTAATGAGTAAGAACTGCACAAATACTGAGAATGCCTTATAGTTGAGATGTGGTTTAAACTGATCTACCAATTTGTTTAAAAGTGAAGAATTTCTTTGCTTTCAAAAGAATTTTACCTGGTATTAGATGATTTATTGCGCCACCTTTCCTCCAGATAAAAACAAGTTTTTGGAGCCCAAAACAATGGTGTGTTAGAAACAGACATCTGTGCAATGATCTGCACTCAAAATTGGGATTCAACACCTTCCCAGGTGCTAAGGTCAAGAAGGACTGAGCAGAACGCAAAGATGTCCACAGTCATAGAGAAAAAGTAACTAAGTAGTTAAGCCAAACAGTGAAGAATTAAAAAGAAGTTTCAGAAGGAATGATACTGACTAGCAAAACTAGGAAATTTGTGAGATGGAAAAACGTTAGAAAATACAAAAGCCTGAGGGGTTAAAATGTTTCTAAGGAAATGCAACCTTGTTGCCAATCTTCACTGAAATGAGGGAAAAGGGCAGTGCACAGGAGTACCATGGGAAATTCAGGAGCGAACATGGGCCAAAAACCTACTAAAAATACCGAGGCGATTTTGGACATGGTTGCAGGCAGCAGTCCTTGTCTCCCCCTAATAATAATTCCTAATAATTGTGTTTGGCTTTCTTGGAAAGGCAAAAGCTCCTGGCTTACCCCTCTGTACTCTCCCTCCTCAGGTGGTCAGACCTGGAAGTGGTTTGAAGCAGGCCATGGCCAGGACCTGCAGGTTCTCTTTGCATTCTGCCTTATGCTCAAATGACACATAGCTTCATAGGCTCTTGCAAAAGATTATTTTTGTGTCCTTCTCAGAGCAGCGCAGCCAACTTTGTCTACCTGACATGGGCCATGAGAGACACCTGGTAGCAGCAGGGCTAATTATGATAAATTGGGGCTCAACCTGAAAACAAGTCCACACTTGAGCACAGTCTAAAGCTGGGGGTTTGATAGGCACTGGATGACTTTCCTTGGTCTGGCTCTGTATGTGTTCCAGTGGGTCAACACCCAGAAAGCTGGAAAATATCAGCTTCAAGCTCCTCTTTCAAGCTGATCTTCCAAGATGAACTTAAATACAAAGAAGATGCTGTTTTCCTGAATACATGAGAACCTTCTAACAAAGATCAGTTAGAAATTGGTCCATATAGTTTCCCATGTTTAATCGAAATGAATGACAGTAGACCAGAGACAGTAAAAACAACAAAAAAAGAGATAGGACATTAAATCTTCAAAGTATTTGTGAAGCTCCAAGTAGTGTGATGATTGAGTACTTGACTGAATGTTGTGTATTATTCACAAGCCTCCATGAAAATGCCTGTTTCATCTGTTCTAATGTTTTACTTTTCTTCCGACACAGGGATCCCACATACCCCAGCTGTGCCTCCTCAGATCTGTACAACACTAAGAATATCCAAAAATTTCAACTGTTCCAGCTGTCACAGAAAATAACTGGGACCAGCTGAATGTCAGGATGCAAGTAGCTACTATTATACTACTACTTCTTCTTTGTAAAGCATCTGACTGTAGGAAGACAAGGAATAGAAGTTTGAGAAACAATGAAAGGGAAAACATCTTAAGGAAAGCATCTAGCACTGTTAAGCGCAATGCCCGAGGCCTACCATGTGATATATACACTTATCTTCATGAGAAATACCTAGATTGTCAGGAAAGAAAATTGATTTTTGTGGCACCTGATTGGCCTGAGGATTTAAAACACATGCTGCTAGCAAGAAACAGGATTCGTAAATTGAAGAATAATATGTTTTCCAAGTACAAAGTACTGAAAAGTCTGGATTTACAACAGAATGATATATCAAAAATTGAGAGCGAGGCTTTTTTAGGTTTGAATAAGCTTACCACACTCTTACTTCAGCATAACCAAATTAAGAGTTTATCCGAGGAGGTTTTTATTTATACAGCCAGTCTAAACTACCTACGTCTTTATGATAATCCCTGGCATTGCAACTGTGAACTAGAAACCCTTGTTACATTACTTCAGGTTCCAACAAACAGGAATTTGGGAAATTATGCCAGGTGTGTGCACCCAATAGAACTGAAAAATCAGAAGCTAAAGCAGATAAAAGCTGAAGAGCTATGTAGTGAAGAGGACAGGCAGGACCCCCAAAACATAAAACGGGAGAAGCCTGAAGCTGTCAAACCAGAATTTGATTCCTCTTCATGCCACATGTATGTGTTTCCTGTACCAACTCTGAATTGCAAAAGAAAAGGTTTGTATCTGTCCATATAACTGAATGAATTATTTTAATATTCTAGCTCCCTTACTACATTCACATTTTACAGTAAATTGGTATCATACCAGTACTTGCTTTACTTACTTTAACTAATATTGTTAATTGTTTTTCTCTCGTAACTACAAGCAACAAGGAAAAATTCTTTCTGCATTTTACCTCTGCTCTGAAGCCCCAATTCCACAGATATTCTTTAGTGCCCTAGTATAAGATATCCAACGACAATCAACAGGAATAAAATTAAGCACATGCTTAAGTTACTGAAGGACCAGCACCTCACTAGTCCGATTTTACAACTATAAACATACTAATCAGTCAAATTACAGCTGTGCTGAAATTGTTGTACTGATAGAGAAAGGCACAGAGTGTCTTTTCTTCTTTCCAGTGTACAAACACAAAGATAGCAACAACTTTGACAAAAGCGAGCTGTGAAACAGGACTGGAGCAGCCAGCTGTGCTTACAATGCCCAAAGGAACCTGATTGCAAAGGAGAGCCATTGCATCCTCACATTTCCTGTGCAAGATTTCTTCTGCTCAGGGAAGAAATTGTATGCTTTTGTTCATAAAGAAATACATCCTCTGTCTTCTTCCTCCCAGCACCCAGCAAACATTTCAAAGTTGAAGGGCCTTCAAGAAGTGTTTTTTAGACACTTGGATCCATTCCATTCCTAAATCCTTCTCAGGCTCCTAAAAGCCACAGTTAAGCCTTAAGGGTAAAACAGCTGGGACATATATCAACACAAAAGTACACATTTATTTGTGCTTTATATTTCCCATATTTTATCCCATGATGAAACAAAGCAAACAACAAAACAAATGAGAAGAGAGTCGTTCTTTAACATTACAAATCTGAAATAAAAAGCATTACTAGAAGTAGCCAAAATTGGGAGGATTTTTTCCCAACTTTTGCGAAGCATAGCCTGCAATACCAGATCACTGCAGTATGTTTTGCCCACTTGTATCTTGCAACGTGTTTGCTAAACTTCTATTTGCTTTAACAGTGACTTAAATTTATGTAACAACTCTGTGTGCCTTTATTCTTGGACCTTAATGCCAGAGCCAAGCTCGGAAGTCAGTATAAGAAGACAATACCTAAATATAAAGAATTAACGATTTCAGTATTTGATTACATGGTTTATCTACTATGTATGTCATAAAAAATGGTCCATGTTTTTACTTTTTTCCACCCTGTTAAATGCCTTTCTTCTTCCTATGGCTCACTTTTCTCTTTTTCTGTTTTACCATGCAGCTACTACATCTTTTTTATTAATGATTTATGCTTTTTTACTGGCTTACATTTATTAATTTCTTAATCTTCACCTACCTTACCTTTCCTTGTAGATAGGATCTTAATTATTAGATTACAGATTATGATCTTAATTATCCTTCATAGGATCTTAATTATATCATTATTACCTTATGTCTCCAGCAAACTGTGCTACTGAACAAAACCCAGGCATATATTATAAATCTTAATATAAGAAAAGACTGACCTTCCAGCTCTCCCCATTTAGTGGTATCAAAAAGATGAGCTGAATACATGAATACATGAATATACTCAAAAACTTTTGGCAAGAAAAATATTACTTTTTTCTCCAAGTTCACAGAAACATTCAATGTGGTCTGCTCTCCATGGGAGTTTCACAGGCTTTTACGGTATTTAAAAAAATGGTTTACTGTCTTTAGTGCTAATAAGGAAGGAATAAAGTTACTTCAACCTCTACATGAGTGTACCAGAGCATACAGGGACTCCCTCCTTCAGGTCAAGAACTAAGTATATGACTCCAGGACTTCCTGAATGTCTAGCATGGACACACTGAGTACGTCCAATATTTTTTAGGAAGTATCAGATCTACTGTGCATATGCTTGACAGCTGGATGCAGATATCCCATGGACATTTGGGATTTCTGAACATATGGTAATCTTTGATGAAAGCATTGTACTTACTGTCTTTGCATATGATTACTGTGCAGCAGATGCACAATTTCATTGGAATTTTCATCAGAAATAGGAGTATAATGCACCCAAAATCCTGGGAAAATACAAAAATTTCTCTAAATCCACATGGATAAGATTTCAGAGTAGGAAAAAAGGTGCATCAGTTGCCAAACCAGTAAGATGACATGAAAAGCTGCAATCCGTTATTCCTTTACAATGGAGGGGATAGAGTGACGAGCAGTATACCAGTACTATGTATCCCTAAGGAGATATGACAACAGGTCAGCAGCTTTCAGTTAATGTCAGAAAGCTCATGAAAGAAACATCTTAAAAATACATACAACCATGTGTATGTTCTCCTTTTTGAAGAACTTCTTATTTATATCTCATCAGACCAGTGATACACCAGATCTTTCAGTACTTCAGAATGAAAAGTATCCTATGTCCTTGACTCTGTTTTACCAAAAAAAGCAACAGAAGTTGGATGCAAAAGTAACTTCTGTTTGCTTTTCTGCACAAGAATTTGTATTTGCAAGAGTAGTTGAAAAAATCTGCTTTCTAGTGCTGCCAAACTCTCCAAGTCTCTAAATTCAAGAATTATTTGCATTCGTTTGGTGATAAATAGGCCCTGAAACTTTGACATCTGCACAAGCAGGAAGCACTCCCAACCAGAGCACACTGGAGTAGTTGTAATATTTTTGTATTTATAATACCAAAGCTCTGCTCAAAATCAGATATCTGCTATGTTGCTTTAGTCTCGAGAATACCTGATGCATTAGACATCTTCAGAACTTCAGAAGTACACTGACAACACAAATTTCAGCACAGACCCAGAAACTACTTGCTTTCATTCAAAGATGGTCAAATAGGAGATACTGCTCATTTTCTTGTAATAACAGCCCAGGATCAGAACACTCATTGAGTAAACATAATCCTGGAGATAAGGTTTATTAACATTATCCTGAGAGGATTCAAACCACAGTTTGCACTTCTCAAGAATGTGCCCTTACTACTGGACTAGAAGCTATTCTTTCTATAACTCTTTTGCAAGGAACACTGTAAGGATGCATACACAGATGAGTGAGAGGTGCTTGGCTACTTTGGTAATGCCAATGATACAAGTAGGATAGAGAAGTAGATAGACAGAATGCCACTATGCTGCCTGGACATACAAAAACTGTAAGTATCGTAACAAATATAAAGACTTAAATATTACTAAAACACTACATAAGCGTAACTACAGAACTACAATTATAACTATATATATTACTATAAATACTATAACAACTAGCATTTTTATCACATACCCGTGAACATTTTTAATATAGTTTTTTTTTCTTTTCTTTAAATTATCAAGCCCTTCACACATACTTTTTATTAGTATAGTATCTTCACTACCTACCCTATCCCTATGCGAATGAATAGTACAGTTCTAATAAAATAAAAATATAAAACACAGAAAGAAGCTTTACTATAAGCACTAATGAAGAGGGCTATTTTCACATGAAATGTAAAGATACAAGTGAACAAAGCAATGAAATTCAGAAGTTGAAAAAACATGTTGACACTAGCGGTGGGGATAAAAGGGAAACAAAACAAGAAACAATGCTAGACTGACAAAACTCTGTGTGGTACGCAACTGTGATACCTAAGCAGTAAGAATAATCTAAAGCTGACACAAGTTACGTCTTTTTCATTTTTTAAGATTTAAAGAAAGTTCCAGGTAACATACCTCCAGATATAGTTAAACTTGATTTGTCCAACAACAAAATTAGACAACTACGAGCCAAAGAGTTCGAAGATGCCAGTGAACTGAAGATATTAAACCTAAACAGTAATGGAATAGCTTACATTGATCCTGGTAAGAATAATTTTAAATATTCATTAAAAAGTGATTTGTGTTTTATTGATTATAAACTTTGATAATGTCTCTATCAGATATGTGGGGAAAAAAGGATTTAAAAATCTAGAAGTTGGTGTAAATTTTAGCTTTTGTACCACTCAATTCATAGAGTAAAGGTTTGCACTGAAATGTATTCCTCATAGAAGTCAATGAAGAGAGACTGATTTCAGCTGCCCTTTCTTAATACTAAACCAACCAAGTGCAAAAATTTAATTCTGCAGACTGAAGGCTAATCATTTCCCAAAATGCTAAATAGCTGAATGATTTTTTAAATATCTTTGCCAAATCTAAGAAAACTTGTCATATAATGAGGCTGCTTTTAAGTTATATTGGACAATAAAGTAATAGACAAACCAAAAGGATTTAAACTCTTTTGGATTAAAAATCACTACATATAATTGCTCTTAAGTTATATATTATTAGAACTCAAGTGGCCTTGCTTATCGCCTATGTGTATTTGGTTTTTAATTACGAAAGCAGACACAAGGAGGGACAGATAGAAAGTATGAAGCAAGAAGACCCTTCTCTAGTAGCATTTTGGAAGTTAAACAGCAGTAGAAAGTGGTAATATCAGTAAAATGGTACTTATGCGGTTTAACATTACACATAGTTGATTTATTTAAATTAAGACTTCTGCCATTAAAAAATTAAGACTTCTGCCATTAAATGAAACAGCATACTTGCAAAAAGTATGAACTGCTCTCTGAAATGTGACTCAGGAGCATTACTATGAAGCTCCATGTTTATTATCTTCCATATCTTAAAATATTAATTTAAAGGTTCCATACACACACACACAAATACATACATACATACAAAACCTACCGGCCCTGCACATTGTCTAATACATAATCAATTTCCATATTTCTACTTGTGTATCACGGCAATAGCAGTAGACTTCTAGGAGCTAATCAAGCATTCATTCACCTTCGTTGTCCCTATTCTACACTCATGCATGCTCATTAAGTGTTTTATAACTTTACCAGCAGTACAACTCCCCTAATGTTGATATATTTATGCCAATATGTCACTTCTCAGGGCACAAGCCATATTTTAAAGTTCAGTGTTTGAAAAGTCTTTTTTGTAGCCTTTAGCAAAAAAAAAAATTAATAAATGCATAATTATGAAAATGTTTTTCCTGTTACAGATATGCATGGGGTTTTTTAACTTACCTTTATAAGGTACCAATAACTATTTTTCTATTGACTAGCTGCTTTTTCAGGCCTCAATAACTTAGAGGAGCTGGATCTATCAAACAACAGCTTGCAGAATTTTGAATACGGAGTACTGGAAGACCTTTACTTTCTGAAAATACTGTGGCTGAGAGAGAATCCTTGGAGATGTGATTACAACATTCATTATCTTTTCTACTGGTTGAAGCATCACTACAATGTTCACTACAATGGCCTAGAATGCAAAATGCCTGAAGAATACAAAGGATGGTCTGTCGGAAAATATGTTCGAAGTTATTACGAGGAGTGCCCAAAAGACAAGCTGCCCATTTACCCAGAAACTTTTGATCTGGACAAAGATGATGAGGAATGGGAACGACACAAAGAACAATCAGTTCAAACAGTAAAGAAGCATGGTGTAATTGTCACTGTGATAGGCTAATAAGGGAATCCCTTTTTAGAAAAACATGCTGTTTACATTTTTTGTTAATTATACTGATTATTTGTAGGACTATCTGCCTACAAAGATTTCTGTTTATTGCAGTTAATAATTACAGAATGGCATTAGTTATACAGCATCCTTCATCAAGTAATTGATTCTGACAATTTGTTCTGGACATTCTTGTGAAATATTTCGGCAAATATTTGAAACTATACAGTAGAAATTGATAGACACAAATGTACGTAATATGGTGGGGAGGAGCTGCCTTATGTATGAACACAGCTTATGTGTTGACACAGAACTTGCTGCAGGATTGTGACCAAGACAATTTTTTCTTGAATGTATTGACAGTTCTTTGTATCTATCAGTTTCCTGAAATATTCCCAGAAAACATTTCTAAGAGTTTTGTATCAGCTTCCTGTTGTTTTATTGCATATGAAAAATCAAATTGGACACTAACCTTAAATACAGTTCTAGAAAAACAGGAATGGCAGTTGTTATACTGATTATGATTCAAACCCAGAAATTGGGTTCTACTTGCTGATTTACCAGTGTTCCTGCTCAGTCTTGAGGGAATAACTCAGGCTCTGCCTCTTCCGTACCTGAGCTGCCTGAAACCATGAGTAGCCAAAACATGGTTGGTTCCCAAGATCCAGCTCCACATGCTCATATTTGCCTTGTTTGGTTTTTGCAGTAGGCAGAGCTTAAGTTTTTCTAGGAAGCATTTTAGGTTGTCGTGTCAGTTTGACACAGATTACATGACATCACTTCTAGATGAAGAGGACCACGTGAAGGCTGCTGTGGTCTGCATCCAACACACCAGTGCCCATCCAAATTGAAGGTAAGTATGCTTTTGAGTGCTCACTAAGTGTGGGACATTCTCGAAGTCCGCCCTTCCCCCAGCTCATTTGTAAAATGCACATTATAGCACCTCCTTATCACACAACTGTCTATGTGAATATACATTCATTAAAAACTGTGATTATTCTAATGCTATGGTAACAGAGCCGTACAAATGCCCCAGCTTAGTAGACAATATCTCTAAAGATAAAATTCCTTGCTACATAATATACTGACTAAAAGTTCTTTTACAAAAAAAGATGTTTTTACTAAATGACTATTCTTAGCTTTTACATAATAGTTCTGGTTTTTTAATTTCAGCATCAGTTAATATTGAACTAGCAGAACTAGTGCCTCTTAAAGACAGATATTATAAACCCTTTTTTACACACAGAAAAGATAAGTAACTCCTCAAGCTCACATGGTGGACAAGTAGGAGATGCTGCGTTAAAACTTCAGTATTCCCAGCTCAAGACCTAGACCAATCTCCTGCTCTTAGATCAGTAAGAAATATGTAAGTGCAGGTTAGAGATTCAGGGCCAAAACTTTAAATATCTGTTGGCTATCATGGAAGAAGTTCTGGAACACTCCAGGAAGAAAATTTGCTCCTTTAAAGATCTGCACACAATCCACTTTGTGGATTCCTCTGGTGCTTTAGCCACAAGCCCAAAAGGTCACACATTTTGTTTTAGAAGTGCAACACAAAGCACTCAGCGCTTTTATGCTAACGTGAAATAAAAGAACAACATAAAGGAAAAACTCAGAAATTATGAAGGCTGGTAGGAATGCCAAAGAATCCTTAAGCAAACACATCCTACTATTAACTGCATTCCTTCATGTCCTCCATTACTCAGATTATGAATACATTTAATGGTGCTTTACTGATAAACTGAATTTAGCCATTTCTTCTGCAACATCTTTTTAAAACTTTGTAACAAATACAACAGTATCTGACTCATCACTGCTCCTGGGAATATCTTAAGCATTATCTTAATTATTCAAGGTTAATCCTGATAAGATGGAACACAGATGAAAATCCCATTTGGCCAGTAATATTGACTAAATGGGGCATTTTCTAGGAACTTAAAAGTGCTGAAAGAAAAAAAATCTGTCATAAGTAGTAGCCAGCATTAAGTGAAGTACTCCTCCGCTCAAATTCTGGAGGATTTCAGTACAGAATGGAACTACTGGGAATGATTGAAAAGGGCAGACATGGAACCACAGCAGAACATCTGTTATTGGCAGCACAGCCAATGGAGAAAAGCTGAGTAGGAAAAAATGAATTTATAAACCATGTTAGGTTAATTTCTGCAGTCAGTGTTAAGAAAAAAAACTAGCTTGAGGTAGGCTAAAGTCTGGGTAGAAAAGGCAATCCAGGAAAGGAATATAGGATAAAAGCTGGGTCTCTGATCTCTGTGGTCAGCAAAACGTTACCAGTTGGAAAAGCAGTGGAATAAGACTGTGGACCACAAGCAGTGGCCTAATTGTTGTAAATAACAAGTTCAAAGGCCCTGGCGATTCCTAAACAGATCACGAAATGTCCCTCTTAGGACCAAGGCTAAAACCTGGGGGTCGCAGTGATAAATAGGACAATTGTTCAGTAGAAGACAGAGTTAAGCAGGGGGTGTGTGATCATTCAGGGTTCTCACTGGCAGCAGAAAGTGTTGCATCTGCTGAAGGTTCAAGGGGGATGATGAGCTGAACATGCTGCCTATATCTAACAGCACAAGATGTTTGGTGACAGCTATTAAGTGTGAAATCTGTAAGTGAGGGACATATCAACAAGGACACTCTAGAGGAACATGGTTCAACAACTATCCTGCAAATAAAGGTTTCAGTGTGAACTTGTGAAATCGTGTTATCTCAGAAGCTCCATGAAAGAAACAGTTGTGCAGTAACACCAAAATAAAATTCAATACTTCGGAGCGGATCTGTCTAGACCTCTGAGAATCAACAAGTGAAAAGACTTCTGGCAGTCAAGAAGAAAAACTTTTCAGCAGAGAAGAACGGACTAAGTTTTGAATGCCGGAATTGTCCTTGCTACTATTTTCCTTAGATGGCCTCTGGAGCTTTCAAGGAGTAGCTAGAAGTTCTATTCTTTTAACTACAATGCACTATAATTTATTCCTTACTGTCTAACGTTATTGCATATTTCAGTTTTTGCAACGATACTAGAGAATTGTTATAAAATAGATACAGGAGTATTCAAGTGGCGGTTTAGTTCCTATAATTAAAAAAAGAGGTGTGTGTGGGGGAAGCCCTCCTTGAAAAACTAGCTGGAATCCATTAGGGTTTTCTACATGTTGGCATTTTCAGACACCCATACTGTGGATGTGGCAGAATAGACAGTAAATGCAATTGCAAATAATATAAGAACACAAGAATGGAAATACGAGATTGGGGCAAGGATTATATAGGCTAGTATGTTCTCCTGACAATGTCTAGTAGCAAATTCTTTGAGAAAAGACTGTATGAACAGGAAAAGCATATAGGAACTATGAAGATATAGTACAGAAAGAGGCAGCCCAAGGAAAAAGACAAAAATATATTTGAAAAACATACATATAGGGGAAACGACTAAGTGTTGATAAAAACTTCAGCATTACAGGATTAATTGCTATTTCTCTGAGCTTCTCCAAAATGTACTGTAAACTAAAGTACACCCTCCAAGAAACCCCCCAGCCACAAACCACAATTTTATATTGACATTTCTTTGTTTTTGTACTATTTAATCACAAAATTCCCAGAAGCACTTCCATGTCTAAAAGAAAATCATGGGCCTTCCTCTTCCTTTATATGCTTTTTAAGTCCTTTCTTTCAGTAATTTCTCTCGATTCCCCTTCCTTCTCTGTCCATATCCAGGAAATAATTGCACGATAGTGCACTGTCTTCCTGATATGCAGTATATGTACTAGGAGTGCTGTCTTAAGGGATAAACTATAGTACTCCATAGAAGCCGTGCCCCTCTCTGTACACAGCACACATGAAACACAGGAAAGATTATTTTACACCATGTTTTGCCATGACAGGGTGCAGGAAAAATGGATAGATCTGCCAATACTGTGACCACTACTGGGAATAAAACACTTCAAAAGCTTCTGAGGAATTTTAGCTCCCGCACCATGAATATGAATGGCAGCTTTTAAATGCAATTCCCAGTCACACTTGGAAGTCAAATGATTCTCTAAGATCACTGAGGGGGTGGAGTAATACCATAAACAGCCGAGCTGTAATCCATGCATCTCATATACTTATTTTTCTTTGGCACAATAACACATTCATTTGCCAAAGACAGTCTGAGCTGGAATCATGTAACATTCATATGTAGATATTAAACAATGACTACTATTTCACTTCACGCATACACCACATACAGCAGTGGCAGTACACAAAAACATTTTTTAAAAATTGCAGCTAATTAATTTACAAAAAAATATTAACACGATTAGTCAGCCGAACAGACCTAAACCCCAGTTAATATCATTGCTGTTTTACCATTAACAATAAAAACATGTTGCCAAAATCTGTGTAATCTTGGATTTATTTGGAAAGATGAAGTCAGAACTGTAGCTCGGGTAAGTTCGAATGGAAAGGTTCATCACATCTGTAGCCTATAACTGAACAGACAGTTCAACTCAGTTTGTTAGCTGAAGAAATGTCAAAGGAAGAGAATTGCAATATGATTTTCAATTACTAAAAAAAGATAGAGAAATAGTTTTGCAGCAATTTTAAACCACGCACAAGAGCTTCAAAAGAATGGCACAAGTAGGCTGTATGATCAATATCAATGAGTTTTAACGGAAGAAATATGTTATTAATCTAAATAGCAACAGTACACTGATATAAATGTGTTTCATTCTTAAAAAGAACTACTATGTATCTTCAAAATTAGAAGAAACAGCTTTTTAAATCAATGTTTTCTAAAAGCCCCTGTGGACCGTCATATATGATTCATCACAATTAGTTTAAAATTAATAGCTCTGAGTAGATGTAAATGGACATAATCTTTGATTTTGAGCCTACAGAAAACATAAATTATCAACAAAAATGGAAAATACATAGTTTGTAGGTACACAAATGGAATTTAGTGCTTTTGGTAGGTAAGATAAATGGAAATGGATAGCAACCAACATACTGATATTCCAACTGATACAACCAACATGCTGATACTTCTAGGTTAAATTATTTTAAATAGATACAAATCAGTTAAACAATGTGATAGAAAAGGTGTTGTGTATATAAAATTTAATTCTATCACAACTGTTCTTTACGTTTTTAGCTTTAAACACCACAAACATTACTATAGTTTTAGTTTTGCACTCAAATACATAAGGAAAACAAAATCATAAAAGGATTTAACATTTCAGAGTACAGCCCCCATAACGGAGAAGACGTGGCTGTGTATGATTTATTTTGGCTTGCTTTCTTTATTAGCTGCCAAAGTTGATTATAATATTAAATTAAATTATTTCACTGAACAACTTGCATGCTGATATCATTGAGAATGTTATTTTATCCTGTGATTTAAAAGCCAAGACCGTGATCAAATATACTTTTTATTCTTGGCCAATTGTTCTTTTCCATCACCACTCTAGAGAGCAAATTGTTCTCACCCATAATTACAGAGTCACTTTCTAAAACAAAAGAAAACACACTGGAATTGTTATAGGCTGGATCAACAATTTCAATCATGTATCATCTGATTAAATAATAAATGCATTATCATCTCAAAACATCAAAATACACTTTTTATTTGGAAAATAAAACATTTTCCTTTTCTTTTTTATGCATTTGCATTCAATTAAAGTGTAGGCTAGAAAAGAGTCAATCAGTAACATTCTCCTGCTTGAGAAATACTGAAGTAAAGCTGTGCCAGGAATCTCAAACTTTTCTTGGGATCTTTCCTAGTTGTAGCAGAAGAGTTTTTTCTCATGAAAACACCACCAAGATGTTTTAACACTCTTCATGATAACATGGCTGAATAACAGTTAGGATGCAGGTAATTCCTAACAAATCAAGTACACTCTCACAGCTACCATTGAACCTCTAACACCGATCATAAAGGCTTTTATTTTTCCTGCCGACTTCTCTGCTTAGTGGAGCATATAATTGCATTGAGAAAAAGATTACTGACCTGAAACTACTGCAAAATGCTGTCACGAAGGGAATTAACCTCTGATCACACGGTCACGTGTACTTTCACACGTTATTATCAGGAAGGACTAAGATGCTTTTCTACATCCAGAGGGACTCTGTTTTGGCAGTAGAGTAGAATCAAGTACCTATTATTTGTGCTAAAACTTGAACACCACATTTATATCTTGTACCACACTTGGATTTTTTAATTTTTTTGCCTGTGAGCCTCTTGTTGGAGGCCAGTAACTAGCGGTATACCCCAGGGGTCAATACTGGGTCCAGTCCCGTTTAACATCTTCATTAATGATCTGGACAATGAGATAGAGTGTACCTTCAGCAAGTCTGCAGATGACACCAAACTCGGAGCAGTGGCTGATACACCAGAAGGTCGTGCTGCCATCCAGAGGGACCTAGAGAAATGGGCTTGCAGGAACCCCATGAAGTTCAACAAGGGGAAGTGCAAAATCCTGCACCTGGGGAGGAACAATCCCAGGCACCAGTACATGCTGGGTGCAGCCCAGCTGGAAAGCAGCTTGGCAGAAAAGGACCTGGGGGTCCTAGTGGACACCAGGTTGAACATGAGCCAGTGATGTGCCCTTGCCACAAAGAAGGTGGATGGTATCCTGGGCTGCATTAGGAGGACTGTTGCCAGGAGGTCGGGGGAAGTGATCTTTCCCCTCTACTCAGCACTAGTTAGGCCACACCTGGAGTACCATGTCCAGTTCTGGGCTCCCCAGTACATGAGACATACAGAGAGACATGGACATACTGGAGAGAGTCCAACAAAGACCAAAAAGATTATTAAGGGACTGGAGCATATTTCCTCCAAGGAAAGGCTGAGAGAGCTGGGACTGTTCAGCTGGAGAAGAGAAGGCTCAGGGGACTCTTACCAAGGTATATAAATATCTGAAGGGTGGGTGCAAAGAAGATGGAGCCAGGCTTTTTCAGTGGTGCCCAGTGACAGACAGGACAAAAGGCAACGCGCACAAACTGAAACACAGGAGGTGCCATCTGAACATCAGGGAACACTTTTTTACTATGAGGGTGACTGAGCACAGGTTGCCCGGAGCGGTGGTGGAGTCTCCATCCTTGGTGATATTCAAAAGCCACCTGGACGTGGTCCTGGGCAACCTGCTCTAGGTGGCTCTGCTTGAGCAGGGGGGTTGGTCAAGATGACCTCCAGAGGTCCCTGCCAACCTCAGCCATTCTGTGATTCTGCGATAATTATCTCAGCAGAGTTGGAGTCTGGCATTCTGATATATTTAAGCACGTTTGCATTCCAATCTTATTTGTCATATTACAGCATTTCACACATAATATAAACCATTCTGTGGCATTCCAGCAATGTTCAGTCATATGGATATCGCTGGGCCTGGAGACTGTAATGGAGGAAGGGGGGCCACATGTAAAGTAATTTTACAGATCTCATACTGACATTGCTTCATTATGGCTAGACATATAGAGAAGAATGTAGGCAGTAAAATAGGACAACAGGGAAGCACAGAGTGAAGACACAGTTTAAAGAGAGAATTAAAATTTAAAAAATACATGTCATACTTACTGATACTTTTAAAGCTAGGCCAGTGAAGAGAATAGCAACCTCGCAGATTCAACCGTAATACACATGGACGCCACTTCTGCAAAGTATTTACTACTATTTGGTCCTGAACTTGATGCTTTACTGATGAAAAATTGATCTAAAAATTTAAACAACTGATATATAATTCAGTACTAAAAATAGGTAGCACATCAAAATACACATCATTATGAAAATCACTAGTAAATATATGAAGTTCTATGTAAACACTGAATCAATAGTCTGGAAAACACAGAAGTGTCTGTGTATTACATATATAAAAATTTTAAGACAGTTGACTAAAAAAAATTAAATGTAGAGGAAGCATGTGTCTACAGTATTTATGGAGCTGAGGCAAGTCTTGAACTGCTGAAATACGACATGTCAGAATATCATGTGCAAAGAAGATTGTCAGACTTGAATATTTATTTTTTTCCCTTTAGGATGTATAAAATCATAAAGTTGCTAAAGATATTTTTTTTCTAATTACTACAGATACGATACGTCAAGATATCAAGAATATGTAACCTACCATCTTAGTTTTAATAGAAGAATCCTTAAGTGATTTAAGCTGCAGGCTGGGAATATCTAGATCTTTGACTAAAAACATGATTTTTCTTAGTATCTGTTAAAAGTTCAAGTTTAAGAAGTTTTAACAAAAACAGTCTGTCTACTGAGTGTTTCAAAAAAAGCAGGAAAGCCAACAAAATATGTCCTTTTTTGGAGAAGCCTTTTTCATGCCTTCTTTAAATTTGCTCATAAAAAAGCCAGAAAAAGCTTTTTTTCTTCCTTTTGTATAATCTGCTACAGCTACAGAGCATCTGTTTGTTGTACATTTCATAATACATGTTTATTACCCAAACACTTTGAAAAAACAATCACCATTATTTCTATGCAGAATGCTTGGAAGCAGTTACAGTACCAGGAAGTCAGGAGTCCAGAACTTTTTCCAGTTTTTCACTTTCTTATTACGATTTTGTTCTTCTTACATTAAAATTATTGGAAGTTTTAATATTAGTTTCATTAAGATCATGAATTCATCACAGTAACTTAAGACTAGACCTAATAAAGGCTCCGTGCACCTACAAGCTGAGCACTGCAGTGTCTTTTAAGTGTTGGTGCCCAAGGTAGATTCAACAATTCAAATCTGAGCAGAGACTCTACAAAATATACATGACAGCTGTGTACATCAGAAGGTCAATTTAAAGACACTCACACAAAGAACAGGCAGCTGCCTAGAACCAGACAGTAGGACATGTAAGCAGCATTGTTGAGCCCTCCAGAACTTCTTTACCTCCGTCAGGAAGGCAGATATAGGCCTCCAGCTACTTGGGAACTACAGCCTGTGTCCCACTCAAGGGACAGAACAGCGTATTTGGGAGACCCAAGTTCAGATCTCTTCTCAGCCTCACAAGACACAACTCTGTTCACCTTCTGGATCCCAAATGGATCTCTTTAAATGGGAGAGAGGTGCCTAGTGTCAGGGGCCTGGGTTCACCACCAGGCTCTGCAACCTCTTCCTTCCTCAGGGAAGGTCCCAGAGTCCAAGGTCAGCTCCTGTATGTTGCAGCAGTGTAACCCTGGATAAGACTTGCAAAAACAGTTCATTGTGTGAAAGAGCTGGAGAAGCCTCATTAGGGGTTTCTCCACTTGGCTCAGGAGCTGCCTTTAAGCTCATGCTCTTGCCCTGAGTCTTTGCTTGAACCCTACTTCAGGCATGTCTGTGTCCAGCCATGTGTCTGGCTGACCCTGAACCTCACTCATGGACTTCACTTCCTGACTAGACCTTGGAGATGCCTCTTCACAACAGGGCTGACTGGCAGTCTCTGGTGGGTGTCTGACCCTGGTTACTGTCACTGGACCCACTCTGCTCTTCTTGCTCAGGTTCTGTGGGAGTGCGCCCCTTGTTAGTGGGGGGGGCACTGTCCCTGCCTGCCCTTCTAGCACCTTTGGCTCCCAGCTCACCTTCCCCTGCAGAGCAGCCCTGTTGCTTCCTCACACTAAGCTCCGCAGGTCATGCAGTTCTTGGAGAAAAGAGAGAAACAATCACGTCCTTCATCACCATCATCATCATGAACTTTTAGGTCCAAAAAGGAGATGCCTATCAGATTAGACATCTCCAAGATTATGCAGAAGATGCACAGGGTATTTTGGATTGTAATTTCAGACTTGAGGGCCTAAAATCTGACTAAATCATGTTTGAAGTGCCCACACACTTTTAACAATTTGGTCTTAATCTTTCTTTGTACTGCTGATAAACAGCTATATGTGAGGCAATGATACAGAGGCAACAGTGATACTGGTTGAAGTGCCATGGCTAGTCTTAAGCCACTGCCTAAGGACTGGGGAGCCTTGAGGCAATCCTTCACACCTGAAGGCTCATCAGCACTACTGAAGGCAATAGCAATGAGCAGTGTGATTGTATTTTTAAGTTCAAGGCAAAGACAGGAATAGCTATTTCAGGTGTGGCCCCAAACAGACCATGCTAGCGTGGTCACACAATGTGCGTTAGAAGGCAAGTTGACCGAAATGTGTGTGCTAGGGAATTGGACTGCTAGGGTAGAAGAAACAGCGCGGTACCTTGGACACTGACATGTGCTCTGGAGACACAGTGCCCGCCTCAACAACTCTGAGAGTTCATGGAACGGGGCTGGTCTGCACCACTTGTTCCAGGGATGACAGGAGTCTCTCTAGAGCAAATACAAGTAGTCTCAGAGTATCTGTAACTGAGTTTACATTCTCCTTCCACAGTAGTCGTATAGTGCCTGTTTAGATTACCGAGGGAGCCTAAGACACCTCACTTAACTGTCTAAATTTAGTGGGCTATAGCCAAGCCTTACTGGCTGATTCTCTTTCAGTTCCACTGATTTTATAATGGTATACCACAGACAACTTCATTTGAGTTGCTCCTATTTTTTTATTCATGTAGCTGAGTAGAACAAGTCATATTCTGGGATAAAACTTTTATCCTAGATATTTAGCATACTTAAAGTTACCTACCTCCTTGCCTCACTATTTTTTTAAAATAAATAAAATTGAAATAAAATATTGAAAGTTATTATCTTACTTACGTCACTCCATAATGAACTGTTCTGAGTTAGTAGCATCCATGTTTGGCTAACTTGAGCACATCTTGCCAGATCAACTAAATTTACATAACGGAAAATCTAAGTCAGAGAAACAGACATACATGATATTAAAAACTATCCAGTAAGAAGCACTGCTGTATTAAATGATACATATTCACCTATCCTAAACAATAAGAGCTATTTTCAAATTAAATACTTCCTTCTTAGGAGTTTAAACACACCTTTTATAGCAGAATGTCAATAATTATTCTCATTAACAGTCTTAACAAAGAGCATGAAAACACGGCTTTGCTTAAAAGCTCATAAATTCAAGCTGTGATGGAAAATGACAGGTATGTTTCAAAACTGAACATTTTTCATGGACTATGAGCAGTTTCATTTCACCTATATTAAAACAACACTTGTTAAAACACCTCTCCTAAACCTATTTGAGACAATTTAATTTGGACAACAGCTTTGTAGATTAAATATAGTACTTTTAAATTCAACCTTAAATTACCTATGAAGCAGTTTTTGTAGTTTCTACCTCAGAGTTATTTTTAATTTAACTAGTATAATTTGGTAAATATATCTATAAATCTTTAATCTCAGAATATTAAAGTCAATGTGTTGCATTATGGTAGAAAAAATATAAAAGCTTTACTGATAGTTCATTTTATACAGTTAAATATTCTAAAATATACTGCTACCACTAAGCAACATTTTGAAAAATTAAATGATAGCATTCCAAAAAAATCTTGTCCTGGTAAGTAATCTTAGATACAGCAATCTCAGGCCATAAAAGTAAGAGACTGAATGAAGGTAACATTTGGCAAGCTTCTGCCATAGCTCCTCACCTGCCATTTTTATGACCAAGTGTCAAACAGTATTTCTGTTTGGAAATGGCCTCAAGTTGCACCAAGAGAGGTTTAGATTGGACATGAGGAAAAATTTCTTTACTGAAAGAGTGGTTAAACATTGGCACAGGCTGCCCAGGGAAGTGGTTGAGTCACCATCCCTGGAGGTATTTAAAAGACGTGTAGATGAGGCACTCAGGGACATGGTTTAGTGGGCATGGTGGTGTTGGGCTGACGGTTGGACTCAATGATCTTAGAGGTCTCTTCCAACCTTAATGATTCTATGATTCTATGATTCTATGATTCTGCCAACAGAATGCTAACGTTTCATCTTAGAAGAAACTTGGTGAAATGAAATGAGGGAAAATACGGTAAAATTTAAGGTCTTTGCTATAGAAGCAAATACGCATTATATTATAACCATCTGAAAATATAAGATGCATTTAAGACTCAAAGACAAAGAGCATATGCAGAATTTTATATGACAGATGGATTATTTACATACTAAAAACTCCAATATCCATAATCATTTGCAGAACTGAATTAGTACATCATATGCTGAAATATAAATATCTTATATGAAACGCAACACTTAAAATGTGTGGTTCTAAGTATGAAAACAAAACCAGCTGAAGGAACACAGTTGTTAAAATCCCACATCACTTTTCCTAAAGCAACTTTTATATAAGGAAAACTTGATGCTTGTAATGTAATTACTTTCATAACTGCACAATAATACATCAATGGCAACAGTTTAAACCTGGTATGGTAATTGGCTGATAGCAAAAATACAAAAATAACTTTCTAATTTTATCCCATATCCTGTCATTGAAGAGAAATCTTCCTGATTAATATACATTTTCAAAGAGCTTAGCACTTAAGATACGAACATTAAGATGTCAGAGTGAAAACATAGCAAAGATGCCAATGTGTTTTATAGAAGAGTATTTCCATATTAGTTATTCAACTTTCCATACAGTAATGCATACAATAAAACCTGTTTTTCATTATAGCAGTATACGAAGTATGATTTGAAATATGCTCCAGAAAAATGAATGCATACTCTGTACAGAGTTCACTCAAACTATGCAGGCACAAGAGAAATCTTGAGTCAAATAGAGGCTTTGAGGCTCAAGTGAGTGTTGTACTCAGAAGCAATACACATAAAGCCTTTGTAAGAGTAAGGAAATAATTGCAAATTTTGTTTCACTTCTGATAATCAACATAGCTAAGAAGTGAAGAAAGAGTGACTGCCTGTGTAAGTATAGAGTGCATGGATTACCAAAGTGCAGGTTATCTTGGTTATACAGAAATATGCTTTATAATAAATAAGTCACTAAAAAACTGTTAGAATCAAAAAGGGATGTTCTAATAAAAAAGTTGTTTCACTAAAGGAACTACTCCTTCCTTAAGAGAAACTTTTATCCTGACTTATATTCTGTGCAGTTCTACTGAAATGAACAGGATTGAAAAACATATCAGCTAGAACCCATTTTTATCACAGAGATTAAGTTCAACTAAAAGAAACAAGCGGAAATATCAAGAGTATTCTATGAAGACTTAAAAATGTTTTCTGTTTCAACCTATAGAAACTATCCAAAGGCTATAATTTCTTTAGCTAGGAAAGTACAAATCAGGTAGGAAAATCACTAATAATGTGTCTTTTACCACTAGCATTTAATCACATAGGTAATACATTCAAGCAATTTGCCTGCTCCTCAAAATATGCTTCTGTCCCACAAGTTGTCTGTATTCACTTCATATAAACTACTTAAAACAATTTTAAAAATCAGGTTTTCTGGCTTTATGTTTTTATTCTGGAATCTTGGGAGCTTGCTATAGCCATACTCATTTTAAAGATATTTAGGTGGTTCAGAATGCAGTTGGGGACTTACAAAGATTTTTTGAAGTACAGAAATGTGTAGGCCCTTTTCAATAGCAAATTCCTTCTGTACACACCATCCCTTCAAAGAGTTGCATCCCATGATAATTATAGTTGGATCCATCACAGGCTTCTCTAACCAAAAGTCTGTTTAATTTGGACATGTGGATTATTTCCTTAACTTCAAAACTCAATCTAATTTAAAACTCTAAGGAATTTTGACACAGCTCACAAAAAGTATTTGAATAAATGGAACTATATGACTTCTTAGAATGAGAAAGAAAATACTGACTTTGTTATTATTCATTAATAGGCTTTTAATTTGACACTCTCTTGCTAGTAACCTTTCGAATTTTCAGTTCTGAAAAGGTCTGTTGAAACATTTATTTCATGTTAGGTCAAGACCACAGCAGCCAGCTTTAAAGCACAGCAATCATTTTCTGTCAATAACTCAACATTAGGGTACTGTGGTACCACTGACTTTTTTAGGAAACTGTAATTTACAAAGCAAATGGTTTCCAGCTGGCCCTGAGGACAGACCTTACAGCAGTAAATACAAACTGACAGATATTTTTTTGCACGGGAGCAGAACAGAAAGCTGCAATAAATGATAGCATACTAATAATGATATTTACTAAATACCCTGTGATTTTGAAATGAACCACCACCAAATATCATCTACAGTGCCAGAGACAATAAAGTCTCCTTATCATAAGTGCCAAAACTTTGAGAAGTCCAGGCACGCTTTATTTTCCACAGTCTGTGAATGCTCAGAGCAAACACAAATTTGGCCTGGAGGAGACAGCACCCAGTAACAATCTCCTGTTGAAGGAGATTGTATCTATATACTGGATCTACCAAAAACAGAGCATGAGGATTCACAGAGGGAAAGAAAGGAAGAGAGAAAGAGAGAAGGAGAGAGAAAGAGAGAAGGACAGAAAGGCAAAAAGGCGATGAGAGAAAGAGAGAAGGAGAGGAAGGAAGGAAGGAAGGAAGGAAGGAAGGAAGGAAGGAAGGAAGGAAGGAAGGAAGGAAGGAAGGAAGGAAGGAAGGAAGGAAGGAAGGAAGGAAGGAAGGAAGGAAGGAAGGAAGGAAGGAAGGAAGGAAGGAAGGAAGGAAGGAAGGCAGGCAGGCAGGCAGGCAGGCAGGCATGTAATAACTTGTACTACTTATCCCACATACACAAAAAATACTTGCAAAAATACTTTCAGCACAGCTGGCTCAGCCTGTTCTCCCTTGCATGGCCTGAAGGACACCTTCCAGAAGGCACTCCCCAGCCCCACAAGCTTCCATGCCCCTCCATGCACCCCTCCCCAAATCCCTGCACTGCTGCTGTTGCCTTTTTGGTGATCCCAGTCCTTAACCCTCCCTACCCCAACATAACCCAAGAGAATCAGCTCCCATCCCCATCCCCTGAGGCCCAACTTATCTTGGGATAGCTCCCTAGGAAAAAATAGGAAACTGCTGCACCCCCACTGCACACAAAAAAAGGAGGAGGGAGGTGGCAAACCCTGTCTAGCACACCAGCCAGTTAACACAAACCCTCCCTGTTCTTGACTGGGCTACTGTCCTCATCTATATTCCAAACCTATGTCCTCACTATCTCAAAGTAATGTTATTCTGTTCATTCTGTTAAAGACAGAACTTTTTAACTTTTTTTTTTTTTTTTTGGGGGGGGGAGGGCAGGCAGGAAAAGAGGGGACAGGATGGATGGGGAGGCTTATTTCTCCTCCTAGGGTGTATGAGGAGGCTCCCCAGAAAGACCTGCTTCTATCTCCCCCTTACTCCCTGTGTGAAAACTGCCAGCTTACAGCTCTGTGGTCAGCACAGCCTTCAGAGCAGCGACAGGGGTTTGAACCTCTTTGGTAAAGGCGAGAATTTAACTCACATTTCCCCACAGATGGTGAAGGGACCAACTCTTTAAATTATGCCCAAAAGGAAGGCACCAATATTTCCTTCTCTGATTACGCTTCGAAGAAAAACAACAGCAGCTGCTACACCCTGTATGCTCTAAAACTGCCTGTGGACTCTCAGGCTAGAACGGCAGAGACCTGTTTCATTGACAGATCCCAATAAGCTTAGCCTTGAGGCACTGCAGTTCAGTGAACACCCTACACCTGCAAAATCAGGCAGATCCACTCTTGCTTCACCCATTTCCCCACCACTTGTTCCCCATCTCCTCCTCCATACCCAAATAACTGTTCATGCAGCCACAAAATGAGCTGGATTAAGGAATTGATCCAACTGTCAACTGATTCAGTAGAAGAAGAAAATGGAAGAAAATTTTTCAGACAGATCTGTTCCCTGATGTGGTTCATATACATGACTGTAATGAACACAAAGGGGAGAACAGTGCTGGGGCAAGAAAGGGTAAATGGGAATAAAAGGAAGGTTGGGACAGCCTCCCTCCAATTATAATTGTGGGTCCAAGATCCTCAGCAAAACTTCAAGTTCTGAGGAACTTGAGTATTGAAACCTTGAGCATTTGGACAGTTAAATGATACTGAATGATAATTTTAAGGATCTCTATTTTAGATCTAGGTGATAAACTCCTACCTAAGCTCATTTTACGTTTTTAAATCCTTTAGTGAACTGGAGCATAGGTTCCTCCCAGAAATAATATTATGTTACATATTAAAAGCTTTTTATTTTCCCGTGCTGTAAAGAGGGGGAAATAACGGGACTCAACCATAAGAAAACAGGACTGAAAAAGATCATATTCTAAAATTATTTACTACATACAAATAAGAATAGAAAACTACATTTGGTTCAGTTCAATGAACAGGCAGATACTACATATAGGAATATGTGAAAAGGTGTACAGAAACTGGTTTGCACAGCTTGTCTTTAGGAATACAAAGCTATACAATAAGTATGCTGCTTAAGATGCAGGATTTTTACATTTCTTTATCTTTACCTGTGTGCTCAGTCACAAGAAAAGAACTGTGACAAAAAAGGTATATTCCTGACTGGGCATACTGCTAGTTAAAGATCTTTTTAATTAATCAGTAGATTTGAAAATACTCAGAAAATGTTATTGTTGTTAATTGTTTCCTGAAAATCCAACAGATATTGATCACCCTCTAGTGAAAAACTCAACATCGCCATTACTATAATGGAGTTTTGACTAACATTCCCTAATATATTCACCTTACCCTATTGTTGTTTTTCATTTTATTACCTCTTGGGTTGTTTCCCTGCAGTGATATAATTAGTTTTTAATTCTTTTATGACATACAATTTCCATAGCTCTAGCTTTTGTATTTGGATTTTAGATATGTAAATGCTACTTAAATAAAGACAAACAAAAATAATTCCTCTTCCTACAATGACATATGGATCACAGAAAAATGGCTTGGAATTTGTGTGGATTATGCAATTTTCTTGTTCTTTAGGTTATTATTTCCTGTTCAAGTCAGTAGAATTCTCACTTCCTACTTCATTCTCCTCATAAACACACATTAAAATATACATTATGATGGGACCAAAGTCTAAACTGGCAAACTACCTTGCTTTTCAGCTCCAGACCTCAGAGTTGGAACTGCTCTAGAAATGGAAGACATCAATGTTTTCTGCTAAGCCACTAAAGTAGCACTTGACAGTATATTGTATTTATATAGGCTATAAAATTAAGTTTATATATAAACAGAAAATTACATAATGTATTTTTACAGCTGCTCTGTAGCCTTAATCAAAATGTATGGCTACATACCTCAGAATAGCTGTCATTCTTTTTGATATGTTAATATCCAGATTCTCATTTTCATGTGCATGGTCTTCATGCATGTGAGATCTGATTCTTTGTGACAGCGACACATGTAACTGTGAACATGATGTGACCTCAAATCAGGGCAACCTATGAGGATACCTTGAAATGTCACTATATTTTGAGCTCATGGTTTGGATGTCAAAAAACCAAGGCTCATGGATTAAGGTAAACCAAACAGATTTCTCCCAAGTTACAAAAAAGGAATGATACTGTCAATATTGTTCGTTATAGAACTACCAGAAAGATTATGCTATTTCAGGGCTTTTAATGAAGAGAGGGTGCTAGTATACACCTCAGAATTCCTGAAAATTTGAATAATTATTTATTTATAGGTATGACAAGTTTGATAGGTATGGACACATGTAAGCTATAATACTATCTTTGTGATATATATATATAAATACACACACACACTCTTATATAATACTATCTTTTATATATAATACTATTGTCGTGTATAATATTACCTTATTAGGAAAGAGAACATTAGGAGGTGGCACTGTAGATCAAATTTTGGTCATTCTGCTATTCACACAGTAAATTAATCTCTCTCTCTGTTTTAGTGGTGTTTACATTTGTAGGGGAAGAACATTCCCTTTTGAGTGCACTGCTTCTGAAGAAAAGGTTCATACTAGAGATCCTTCCTTAACTTGTCTCTATGTCTTAGTAATCAGCGGTATGAGTATTATGACTCCCAAATTCTTCAGGAGAGATACTACTGCTGCTGCAAGGGGCCCATATCTGAATCATTTGATAGCAGAAGTTCTCTGGTTACTGCATAAGCCAATACTAAGAAAACAGCACAGACTAAACTCCATTGATGGACCTAAGTCAAAATAAACCAGTCTCACATCCATGAAGGCCGTATGCAACACCAGTGGAATCCATACAGATAACATCAAGAAGAATTAAAGCATGCTGTATTTTTGGTGAGTAAGGTCTCTAAACTACGTACATGATTTAGCTTACAGATTCGTTTCCTGTGACGTCAGTGGCATTATGCACATTTAAAATTAAGTATCTGCATTTGGGTTTTAGACTTCATTGGATAAAAACTGAATTTTGAGTTCACTATAGTCCATACTATTTAATACCACTTTAATGGTTTTGCAATGTCAAATTAATGGAAAAACATGATAGGACAAATTAAAGCTTTATAAATAAGAAGATAAAATAAAAGCATTTTAGCAGTAGTTCCAACGTATCCCTCAATGGCAATTATTTTCAGTAACAAACTATAATTTAGTTAAACTGGGCTCTACAGCTGAAGGCCCCACAACCAGTAGTTAATAATTCTGTTCCTTTTCTAAAATACTGTCTCAGATCAATCTTCCTGCTTCTGGGTAGAACTACCTTCTCTTCTAGAAGTTAGCGTATTAACAAGCTTTCACTCTCTAAAGTTACATTTTGTAAGGATACAAAAATACCGAACAAAGCAACCTTTTAAACAAATTAATTAATTTAAACAAATTGAATAGAAATGTTTGGAAAGAAATCTCTCCCTACCCACTGTGCCCTTGCAGTAGATTCCTCTCCTCTACTCTTGCTTTCTGGCCTAGCAGTTTTTTCTGTCTTAAGGAAACTGCATAATATCCATACAGTCTTCTCTATATTTTTAAGAAAATTAAACTGCTTTCTATCACATTTCGGGCTTGGCTTATGAGCTTCTACTCACTGCAAACAAACCCCTTTACTTCTCTCAGGAGTTCCACTCGCTACCTATCCTACAGATTTCCTGATTTCTTGTTCTCCCTTTTTGAGTGAGACTGATCTTTCAGTCTCAGCTCGGAGAAGCTTCTGGATGTCAGGTTAGAGCATGCAGAATATGATCAGGTGCCACTGAGGGAAAGAGTAGCATTACCATCCTTCAAAGGATTCCACCTGACTCAAAGTGAACAATGTAAACAGGAACCCTCCTTTCCATCGCACAAACACATGCTTTTCCACGAAACATGATATATACCATTTATGAAATATACATATTAAAAATTAAAAAGAACACCAACTATCACAAACCTGTAATAAGGCTTTTTCTGGTAAATGGGATGTTTTATGTCTGACAGTAAGACCATTTGATTCAAAACAGCCTTTCTGACTTTCCTTTGCCAAACTCTGAAAAAAGATAGTACAAGACAAGTACAATCTTATCTTAATTGCAGGTTCAAAGTTTCAAATACATTTAAATATTCAAAAAATGAAATTAAATTTGCTAAACTTAACTAGGTATTTGCAAATCCCCATATGGTTACACATCTATGAACATTTATAACTGCTATTACTGAGAATAATTATAGTTTCGGGGTGCATCTCATTATTTTGCATGGTAGCAATACAATATAGAAGCATAGGAGACCATCTGTGTCATGGTTTAACCTCAGCTGGCAACTGAGCACCACGC
>NW_008796221.1:5645994-5663509 GCF_000699145.1 Aptenodytes forsteri | reverse complement strand
CTAGTGTAAGCACTGCTCAGCAACAACTAAAACATCGGTGTGTTACCAACATTATTCTCATCCTAAATCCAAAACACAGCACTGTACCAGCTACTAGGAAGAAAATTAACTCTATCCCAGCCGAAACCAGGACAATCTACATTTCCAAACTAAAACACTGTGTACACTAGTTTGTGCACTCAATATGACAGAAACATACTATTAGCACATGAGAATTTTTCAGACAAGTCTTCAGAAGGTACCACTACTAAAATCTCTCTGATGTTATATTGTATCCAACAATGTATACTGCATGAAAGATACTAAGGTATCTTTCATATATAATCTCAACATGGGAGTAACATTGAATCTCCCTTTTTGTCTTTTATTCTAGTTCTAGAAACAGAAGAGTTTCAGGGGTTATAAAATTGGTTTTCATTTGAATATTGCTACAGGAAAGAGAGGAGAAGAGAAAAGAAAGAGGAAATATGCAGGAAAGGAGAAGTTAGGAATAAAGAAAATGGGAAGGAAGAAAACAGAGGGATGGGAAAGCCAGAAAGAACAGAGTAAATGGAAATAATGAGCTTTAGATTGTAACTTCCCATTCTGAAAATTTATTTGCCCTTTGCAATGCGAGTTCTTCTGGCCCATTAAGTTTATTACATATTATAATCATTGACGGTTTAATTCTGCATTTTAAAATCAATCAATGTCATCTCAGATGCCCTGGATTATCCAAGATATCTGCAAAAGACTGACGGATACGACACAGGACTGGCAGAGGACTCTTGCACTTCTTGAGCTTTAAGCTGGAGGCCTGTCTTGTCTAGCCTTGTCTGAGATATCCCAGGGCATGCTGAATTACACCAGAAACCTATGTTTAGGTGACTTAGTTGCACCCAAAATGCCTACAAAAGTGTACACAATACAAAAGTACACAATCAAAAAATGATTCAGTTATATGCTTTCTGTTATATGCATTCTAATCTAATTAGGGAACTCAAACCAATCATTGCAACTGCTATTAATGGAAAGAATTTAAGAATATTACACCCTAAGAATGCCCCGATACACTCCAGAAACAGGACATCTTTTGTGCACTCAATCTAGTCAGACTAACACTTTAAGTATTTTAAGATACCAGCAAGAAAAGAGGAGAAAGAAAATATATGGGAGAGAGAAGAAACAAAAATAAAAGTGAGAGTCTACCAACTAATCTGAGAGAACAGGGAAGAAGCAGGACTAATGATAGGTTTACTCCAGAAAGGATTTGACAACTGGTGTCTGGCAGCCAGCAATTGATAAATTGTCCACAGCTTGTTTCCATTCTGACCATCCTACATTAGGGGAAGGAAAAGGAGCCAAGCAGTGGGAGAGCTTTATCTGTGTGAGTGTGATTTTTGGACCCCCCATGGTATTAGCAGTGGCTGGGTCTTACAGCTCCCATCTCTCCCCTTCCCCACATGGTATATGCTGAGTATCCCACCAAGCATTCTCTTCCTTGGCAGGAGAAACCTTCCCAGAAATGAGAACAGCCCTGTTTTTCACAGTGAGACCAGACAGGGCTGCTGGCAGTGGGGCATATGGGGCTGTCCATGTGCTGCCTACTCTCAGGCAATCACAATTTTGGTTACCCCACACTTTAGCGGAGGAGATGAGGTTACTGAGGCTTCTCCTCACTCTGCAGGAATCTACACCTCTTGGATTTTGGTGGCAGGGATCCAGAGGCATCATCTTTTCTGATTATCATCTCAACTGGTAATACTACCCCTAAGACATCAGCCACCTGATCCAAGCCAGGTAGGTCACTGATAATATACAACAACACTCAACCCCTTTTGCTGCTTAAGATATAACCAAACTTTTACTTGTAGAATATAGAGGCAATGATCTGCTTCCCATAACACCGTAAGTACTAAATAGTAGTATTAGTAATAGTACACTAAAATGCTTCATTTAATATTGATAGAGCTGTTTTTCCACAACAATTGGAATTAAAGGAGTTAATCATTGAGCTTATTATATTTAAAGTATTATACCGCATACCTCAAAATACGCTTTTGTTTTCAAAGAACTGTGGGCCTCTGCATGCCAAGCTTTCATGACAGCATTTAAATATATTTTGTTAAAGATCTGCTGCAGTCTCTTCGCTGCCACTGAAAATATACATAATTATACCAATTTGAGGACTACAAGTAAGAACAAGTATGTCATTTAAATGCTTTAGATGAATGACTGTCTATCAAATTACATTTCAATAAAATAGCTACTCAATTCAGCTTCTGTAAGGAAATAAATAACAACTTTTTACAACAGATATAATTAAGACCGTTGCAATAGGATAACAAGTTAGCAGGCAAGGCATAAACAGGACATATGTCCAATTTATCAGAGTTGTGTATAAGACATTACTGATCTACAGTTTGATCTACCAAATCACCCAATAATTTCACAGAGCTTGGAGCTGCAAGATGTATGCAGACCTCAGTGAAATAAAATACAATAACAAAACTTTAATAATGTTTCAGATGGCATAGAAGTCAAAAGTCATGAGAATAAATTCAGTAAAGTCAAGTGCTAAGTGCTACACCAGTATTAAACGTACAAAGAACAGTAAAGCAGCTTAGGAAAGATCATGTGTTCATTATGAATCAATGTAAATATTAAAAAAAAATTACTTTTTAGAAAAATTTGAAAGAATTGCATTTTCTTTATCCTGCACAAAAAAAGCATCGGGAATACTGTAACTGTCCTTCTATATGTAAAAGGTGTTACAAATGCAATCAAGATAAAATGCTCTTCACAGCCACTGAAATAAAACCAAGAGGAAATCAGTGCAATTTTCTGCAAAAACTGAAGTCATCAAATTTTTTTTTGTCAGTTAACTTTGTAAAAAAACTGCAATAAGCTACAAAGGGAGCTGAGAGACTCTTCTTACTTGAGACTTTCAAGAACATACAGCTGTTTAAGTAGCTTAGCCCTATATAATCCTATCTAATGGACAAGGACTAAGCTTGATTAGTGTGACATGCAATCTTCACTATCAAAAGAAGGATTAAAATGTAAATTTTGATCTATTAAATACACACTATAGAAAACTGCAATAAGCTACAAAGGGAGCTGAGAGACTCTTCTTACTTGAGACTTTCAAGAACATACAGCTGTTTAAGTAGCTTAGCCCTATATAATCCTATCTAATGGACAAGGACTAAGCTTGATTAGTGTGACATGCAATCTTCACTATCAAAAGAAGGATTAAAATGTAAATTTTGATCTATTAAATACACACTATAGAATCATTTATCTACTATTTTTTAACAAAAAGGTGTCTTAAAATTCAACTTTAAATTATTATAAAGGTACATTTAAGATCCATTCTTGCTTGTGAAAAAAATATCAGTGTGTTTCAAATCTGGCAAGAGATGCAATGTTGACAATATACACCTAAGTTTGTTTTCTGTTACCTGAGTCATGCTCAAACACTATGTGTTCTAGGGAACATACTGTGTGATATTGCTTAATTATACACTTTAGTAAGTGTACACTTTACACTTTAATTACAAACTTTAACAACTTCTTAGGCTATAAAACCAGTAAGGTACAGAAACTGGAAATATTTGCAAAGCAAGTACCTACAAAATAATATCAAATTTTCATTGCCCAAAAGACCCAAGGGAGGAAGGCAAAAACTGTCAGGACTGCAAGGGAAGTCCAAACTGCATCTACATCAATTTGCTCTGACTTTCATCAATCGGGGTCTAACAGCCCACTGACCTGCCTCTTTAGTTCTTTCTCACAACACACTGTTCACTCTCGAACTTTTTCCACAGACCACTCCTTCATTGGCTGTGTTCATAGTACAGTAGAGTTCGACGATAAGCAGATTCCAAAGTGATCAAATTTTATTTAAGAAAAAAAAACCACCACCTTTTTTTTTTCTTTCTTTAATTCTCTCTCATTCCAGCAACCTTGTTTACAGCGCAATCCCACAAACAGTTATACTGGTACTAGTCAAGAGTCAACGAACAGAGTCACACAGCCAAGAATGACTGAATGGCGTTTCTCTGTATGTCAGCTTTGTCACGGAAGGAATTATATTGTGTAACTATGCCCTCTAGATGTCTCCTCCTCTGCTTCTGTGAATTTAAGATTAATAAAAGTTGCCTTGGCTGAAAGTAATATTTAGAAGATAATATAAAAGGAAGTAATAAAAAAGAACAGGAAGTCTCTGAAAACTGCCTAGGGGAGTGAGACAACAGCTTGGGCCTCCAGCTCTGTGAGAGCAATGTTTGAGTCATACATAACTGCCTCAGCTCCAACTCAAAGCTATAGGTAGTGCTTTTGGCCCATTCTTTACTTTTATGAAACTTCTGTCTGAGTGGACTCAGGTTAACAGAGTCTATGTTCACAGCTGCTGCTGTGTGGAGACATTTAAAAACACCCATAGTCGCAGGATCTGTAGAACACAAAGTCTCAGGCAGAACGAACAAAGTAATTATTTTTTCCATCTTCTGGCTTTTTTTATTTTATTTTGATCTTCACCCCTTCCCCACCTCTCATCATGCATTCCCTCTAACTGAAGCCAAGACTCCAACTCTGTGATCCTTCCTGTTTTATCCCTATCACTGTACTCTTCACCTCCCAGAAAAGCATCCTGCCTCTCTCCACCCTGTACTTCTGACATACACTCCATTTCCCTAACACCTCCCAAGCCTGCGTTGCATCAGCATCACCGCTCAGTCTTTAGAGAAGAGTACCAGCACCATCTGTCCTAGCAAAGAATACAGGGAACTGCCTTTCACAGCATTCATGGCATCAAGTTGCCACAGGTCAACCAATGAATGGCATCCTGCAAAAAGATAGCTAAATTGTTGCACCAAGCATATTTAATTCATACAGCATAATTTTCTTTTATATAACGTATTTTTTTCTTATGCAAAGCAGCTATATAGACTTACATGTCATTTTTTCCTTGTGAATCTGCACCCACGTGCTCCACTTCTGTATAATTACGCTTAATATTTGGATGTTATAATGGACTACTGCTAGAGCCATCTTCTGCTTTGCCTTTTTTCTTTTGTTCTTTCTCAGCAGATTATATTTTATCCATCTTCTGAATTTTAAAACAGAATGAGTAATTTAATATGGCTCCTGACCTGAATGAAGTAAAATCTATAAAACTCTGTAATTTGCTGTAAAATACAAAGCAGTCAAGCTCAACAATATGAACTTCTGAATAGAACTGATGTTTGTTATTTATAATTTAAATAAAATATGCATTGATAATATTATTCAGTAGTAATTCATTCACTCATTTTAATAAAATTTCTACTTGTTCTCAATATTCTACAGTATCGAGCAATAAAACTTGCTTTCTTCCTCCATCATATACTCCTGCTGCTGTCAGCTATACTTTAATGTACAGATCTGTATTTATAGAAGGACATTTGAGTGCTTACACAAAATAATTTAAAAGTGCTAGATGCATGCATTTACTTAAGTGCTATTTACATTTTCTTGGCAATACAAATAAAAATTAATGTAATAGAATACCAATTCAATTTATATCTCAACAATTTTAACCTTTGGTAAAAATCCCATTTCTCTTCTAAGCTAAGTAATGAGAAACAATTAGGTTCAGAACAAAAAATGTATTTCAAATGAATTGTATGTCACTGATACATTAAAATACACCGTCTCTCCGTATCTGATTTGCTGGAAAGACTACTGAATAAATTAGACTTTATATGACTACTTTCATTTGCCAAAATCCCCCTCATTTCAAGTAAAAAAAAAATTAATTTTATTTCATATAGTTGGGAGCAATTATAAATGGAACATTCTAGTGTTCCAGTCCAACTTCTGTGATAATTAAACAAAACTGTTAGCTCAGACAATCTTCAAAATGCTGCTGTAAAGGAAAAAGGAATAATCTTCCATGTCCCTGGTGTATAAGACAAAAAAAAAAAAGTTTCTCTTGTAGCAAGGAAGACTCAGGAATTAGGAAAATATTTCTAGTAGAAAGGACTATGAAGTACTGGAATAAACTGCCTGCAGAGATTGTCATGTCTCCAACACCTGTGATTTTTCAGATGACTAAAAACAGCCTAGACAAATGTTTACCAAAGCTAACCACAGTATAGCTTGAAAATCTTCACCTCCCTACCAATCCTGTGATTCTGTGATTCTTAGTAAGGATTTACACCAGTGTTCCTAACAGAGTTGTACCTCCTATATAATTAGCATTGTATGCTTTTCAAAACATAATAGCCCAAACTTATTTATTCTAAAAGGAGGATCATTAAATTTTGATACCCATGCTTATAACAAAGACATCAGTGAACATGTTTATTTATTGTGATTATCATATTTTAAAACATGTCTATGTATTATCCCCATTTTTAAAAGGAAAAGTTGGATTACATAAAGTATGAGTTACCTAATCCCAAGCATAAAGGAAACGGAAGAAAGAGCAGAAGAGAACCCAGATCTTTTACTTGCAGAACCAAACGCAAATTATCCTTTTATTCCTGGGTATACTACCACATTCCTGGCAAATAGAGCTGATTAAAGTACAGAAATGTCAAAGGACTTTGTTCAGGTCTGGAACAGGCAGAAACTCAGAATTGACTAGTTTTAACACAGAATAACACTGCTGAAGACAAATAAAGCCACCAAATGTAAGTTTCTAATCTTTCTTCACGTTGTTCTATTAAAATGAAAACTTTTTCCTCCCTCAAAGGAACTACATAAATATTGCTTTGGTGAAAGATTTTTCCTAAGATGTTCCTGAGTTATATTTAAAATGCATATACCTACCCAAAATACAGCTTCATTAAGTTTCTGCTGTAAAAGTCCCATGCTTTGGCACATAATTCTTCAGTCATCTAAACAAATCATTTATGACATTAGTACACAAAACAGTGCTGTATTATGAATATTTAAAACAGAAAAAATATGAAATCTTGTATTTTCCATGTTGATTGGTGCAAATTAATGTATCTATTTTAAAGAGACGAATGTTCAAGTATAATTTTCTGCGTATAGTTAGAAGTACTTTGCTACCAAATTACACCTCTGTTTTTACACACAGAAGTTAAAGGAAAAGCTAAATTAGCATACGAAACAGAACTAATACGTGTGCTTGAGGGAAAGCTCAGTAACTGAAATTCAGTCTTTCATCCCTCATATCCACTCTTTTATTGATCAGCTGTATCCACCAATTAAGCATATTAAACAAATACTTCAGTTACTCTTTGCAAAAATCTTTTCATGACCCATTGCTATGTAAACCATTTACCACGATTATAACTCATAGGTATTTTAATAAACCTGTTAGAACCTGTACAAAATCAAAATTGTGTAAGACTACAGGCTAAGAATATCCCTGTAAAAGAAAATACGGTCCTTTGCAAAGGAATTGTGGTTGCAAATAGCAACTGGGCCTCAAAAAATACTATTTTTGATCTCATTTATTCTTCTTACTTGTAAGAAAATCTATAAGAGGATTTGACTGCCACATGTTTGTATATTTATACATATACTGTATAAATCAATCATTCTACTTTTAGAATGATTAATGTAATATTTGAGTGGTTGGCAAAAGAGGAAACAGCTGAAATGAAATTGCAGTAAACTCACAAAACAAATGTACTAAGAGAAGACAAAATTGAGTACAGTTATACAGAGGTAACTAAGAGAAAAATCTGGTCACACTGCATGCCAACTTACTGACTAAATCGCTTAGACTGCTTCCTTGCATGGCCACACAGCAACTTTCTCCTTCTCCGAATGTTTTAAAATAACAGTTTTTCTTCTCTACAGGTGACTTTTTTTGGATCAGTAAAACCAAAATGTTTACCTCCTTATTGTTTTATGTACATTAATACTGCATTTAACTGTAATGATTAATTGTTAGCGTTGATAGCACTTTCCAAGATTTATCGGTTCAAGTGTAATTTTAGGAATCAGCCTAAGCAAAACTAAATAATGCATAGAAAAAACATGTTATTGAAACTAGATTCATCTTTATGTGGAACTCTTTTTTTAAATTAAGACCAAATACAAACCAGAAACTACTTGTTCCCTACCATATGCCTAGATGCTATGCTCACCTCTGATGACATTAGTTTTTGGATACAAATCAGCATCAATAGAAAGAAATGTAAAGTATCATTCCTCGCATTAGCTGTAGAAGAGAAACATGAGAAAACTTAAAAACAGAATATGAGTATTCTGTATTAGAAGATTTGTTCTCAGCATAGAGTTAATGCAAACATTCAATGATTTTTACCAGTTGTTCACCATCTAGTCCAAAAACAGTGTTCAGGTAAGTTTCTGAAATCCTCTTTAATTTTGGGTGTAAGGACAGATCAATACTCATACACCTTTAAAAGAGAAGTAAATTATATTAACCACATTAGTATCCCCAAAAGAAAATGCATCTTTTCTCTGTACCTAATAGATTATAGTTACGTTATGGTATTATAATGTTGTTATTAAAGGATTAAAAGCTACATCACTTTCATTACAAATACCTATAGCAGCCATTTTTAAAATGTGTTTACAAAATATGAAAACAAATTATCATGTTTTATTGCTACTCTCAGAGCTATGTTGAAATACTGTGTACATCACTGCTTAATACATTCCATGTAATACCTATCTTGGACATTTCCTATCAGATTATACTATTTTGTTTCTCATCTTACTATTGACTGAACAGCCATTTCAAATTTTCAGTAGTTGGAGCAATGTTTCCTGCTGTTGCAGACAGGCCATGCCGTGTCTAGGTAGGTAAGCTGTTTTGTTTTCATTTAAAAAAAAGAAGACACACTGCAAGAGCCAAATAAAAAAGACTATGCTGCATTATGCTTCCATGAAAAATAGGGAAATAAAAAGTATTTACCAGAGGCCAAAATTAAAAGAGAAATCAAGTCAGTTTTCAACTTCCAAGACGTCATGAATAACATAAACAAGAAAACCTCAACATTATGGTTCAGGCTGTTGGTGCACCCTGTGATACGAGGAATTGTGTTACCCCACGGAGAACCTCAGGGAAAGGACACAATAAGGGCACAAACCTGCATCACCCACTGTAATGATTTCACCTGCTACCACAATCTACCTAAGTCAGTCTATGAGTGGATGCAGAGCAGTTAGGGGTCCAGACAACTCCTGAGGTCTCTGCTTGAGTGGGCCCAAAGATTAAGGATTTATTATCCACTTCCTACTGAAAACTTCAACCAGAAGTGACAATTGCACAGAATATAACAGCGAGGTAAGTACCTCCCTGGCTAGCCCTTTGAAATTACAGCTTCTTCACACTGCAAAAGATGCCTATTTTCCTAGCATCAACCATGACTTTGTCCATTATATTCCCTTACCTCTTTTTTCCAACTCTCATTCTCTAAGTTTTTCTAGCTCCTGTCTAAATTGATCAGTAGCATCTTTTGGGGTCAGTTTTAATCCAGTGATGAACACTGCAATTTTCTGACAACGATAAGGCATTTTACAGAACTCAGTATCTCAACAGAACAGTCCCTTACTAAAAAGTTGTATCAGTGACAGCACACCTACTTAACCTGAACTCTAAAAAATTATATTGTTTACATGTAACACAGAATTTAATTTATATCATTTGTACTTCCTGTACAAAGTTCTTTCACTCCCCAGCAGAGTTTTTGCCTCCAGGCATCCTTATTGTTATGACATTTTTTTCACCTTTTTTCTTCTTATTCCCTTGCACTACAATCTCAGAAAAAGTTCTTTTCAATATTTAAACTTTTCTTGCAGCTTAATCCTGACGAAATTGTAAAACATCAGGTTTGATTATTGCACAGCTGACACCTACAAATGAAACTGCATGCTTGGATGAAGTCCAGCGAGTAAAAAAAGAGGGTGCTCCATCTTCTTAGTGATTCATGTCAATGCAAATACCATTATAGCTTGTTGCTCTTCCCTCTGCACCAACTGAGGTTTTTTTCTGGATATTCAAAACCTTCAATGGACCAGAATTTATAAACCTCAAAGATGGCATATTTACAAAACCCAACTTTTCTTGAAACACACCTGAACCATTAAATCACTTAATTATATGTGCAAGTAAAGCAGGAGAGGAAGTAACTTTCACAGGAGCTGTACCAACAGTAATAAACATGCTTCAGAAAAAGGTAAGAACATACGATCTCACAATATTCAAAACTAATGCAAAACTCTGCCTCTTGTTTTCTGCACAGTAAGCTAAGAATACACATACACACTTTCTCTCTTTTGTCAGGTACAGACTAACTATAAATTAATCAAGGGCTTTTTTTCTAACAGTGGGCAAAAAGCACTAACAAGTCTGAGAAAAAGCACTTGCTGTGAAACATATTTTTTAAAATTCAGATGGCATTTTTAGCCTATAGAAGTTGCACATATTTTAGAGACCAAAGCCAGCTCCCATTTGAATCAATCACAATATTCTTGAAGATTCCAGTGTAAACAGAACTAAAGTCTTAGTCTTTTTTATCTCATGCTGTGATGACTTCACTTAAAAGGGTGAAAGAACACACAGAGAAGAGGAAAAAAGAGAAATACTACAATTGATGATTCAGTCCTTGAAGGCCACATCCCTGGTTCATATAGGTAAATATACCGTGGACAGCAATGAAGTTATAACAAGTAACACTACCTCAGTTCCGATTACCACAAAAGTAAGGGTTTAATATATTAACTAAACAAAGAGGAGCATATTCATTAGATACTCTGTAGACAAGAAAACCATAGATACCAAAAGAAAAATATTTTCTGTGTTTTTAGAAGATATTGTCTTACTGTATTTGCAATATCATATGCCATTAATATTTGCAAAAAAAAGCAATATTAACATTTAACTTGCAGTCTACACAGTAGATGCTGTGCCATTTGCATGTTTTAAAAGTCCAAGTTCAATATAGCACATAGTGCACACACAAACGTTTAGTATGTACCATAAGACACCATCTAATCCCTTTTCCATTATTTCTCTGAGCTTTTCTTCTAAAAAGGTAAGTGGATCTTCTGGATGCATAACAATTACACCACAAAGCAGCACCTGCAAAAAGAAACTGCAAATTAATGCCTTTGTGTTAACAGCAAAGTAGCAGCTAGATATGAAACTGTTAAAATAAACACAAGTTTACCAGCACCTTTTAAAATATAGTAAAATAGAGGCATTTCTTTCTGTCACTTACCTTCCCTTTCATTCAATTTTTAAAGGTAATATTGCATGTATCAGCACATTTCAACTGCTAGACTTCAAAGCACTGGGTTTAGGATAGTAATAAAATATGTGGTATTTCTTTAACAATTCCTACTAAGAATTTCATTGCTTTTAATGTGCATTAAAGAAAGAATATATAGAAAATTGTATAATTTTATTTACTTAATGAAAACCAGAATTTAAAACAAGATTAATCCTGTGTAGTAAGGAGTGTGTTGAATGGGAAGCATGACCAGAAATTGATCTTGTAACCAGTATTGAAAACAAAATGAGGTTTTAAAAAATATTTGCTTTTCAGGATTGTGTTATCACACTACTTTGCATTATCTTTTAGTAACAATGCACAATAACCAATGAACCATTTTTCTCATTTGTCCTTTAGCTGTCTTCAGCTAAAGGACATAGACAATTTATTTTTGGATTGTGAGCTCACATACAGCAGGAACGTCCAAAGTATATTGATTTTTAAAAGTATATGGGCAAATTCATAGAATCATAGAATAGTTTGGGTTGGAAGGGACCTTTAAAGGTCATCTAGTCCAACCCCCCTGCCGTGGGCAGGGACATTTTCAACTAGATCAGGTTGCTCAGATACATTGCAGTTATTTAAGTGAATATTTAATGGAAACTATAAACTGGAAGTTTTTGTGCCTGGTAAAAATTTCAAAACATGACTGTGTCTCTTTAACTAGACATTAATCTACATTAATGCAAAAAGTGCTGCCCTGGGACACACTCTTTTGTTTATATTTCCCTCTGTTATAAAGAAACTAGCTTTTATCACAAAAACAACATCTGAGTTTTTAGATTTTCTTCCAGCCCTGACACTTTGAGAACTGTTTTTCTTCACCTCCGCCCACTTTTCACTACCACCACTCTCCATGGTGCAGCTGGATGTTACACATCTAAATTTTGCCATTCAAAGTCTGCTCTAGCTTCTATAAGCTCATCACCAAAATTCTGACTATGCAATCTCACCATCCACTCATGTTTCATTTTCCCAAACCATGGCCTTTCACCTGTGCATTTGTGAATGGGTGGGTAGAAATACTTTCTCCATTTTCTAACATCCATATTGATTCTGACTTGTTATTACTGTAATACAACTGATCTATATAAATATAAAACTACATTTTAAAACCAGGAAATATCTGAAGCAACTGCTACATGTTTGAAGGATCGAGACAATACAAGAATATAATGGTTTACTCACTGTACAAACTCAAATGATGCAATACTACTTTCCTTTCAAGACATGGCCTCTTACTATTATTAAATTAATGTGGAGCATGTGCTTGAATCCTTTTCAGGAATCAGGGTGGGAGGACAAGGGAAAAGAGGAAGGCTCTAAATCAAAACCATGCTATGGATATAGAGCAAAAGCCATGCACAACAGAGAGGCAAGAAAAGACACCCTGTCAAGTGGACCCTCAGCGTGTAGAGGCAGAAAGCAGGGCAGGCAGGTGGAGGGAGCAGCCTGGAAACTTTTGCATGCTAGAGAGGCCTTCCACATGCTAATCAGAATACTATGTAAAAACAGAATTGGACAATAATGTAAACTGGAAGGGATCTCTGAAGGTTATTGAACAGAAGTTGTGGATGCCCCATCACTGGAAGTGATCAAAGTCAGGCTGGACGGGACTTTGAGCAACCTGATCTAGTGAAAGATGTCCCTGCCCATGGCAGGGTGGTCGGACTAGACAATCTTTGAAGGTTCCTTCCAACCCAAACTGTTCTATGATTCTATGATTCTTTGATTCTAAGACCAATATGAAAAGGCGAAGAAAAATATTTCTTTATGCACAGACACAACGAAAGGCAACTGCCTTCAGTTTAGATGCCTTGAATATTTATAACACTAATCAATACACTGATTCCCACCTTGGCATCTCTTCAATCTTCTTAACAAAAATGTAATTTGCAAGGTAAATCTTGATGGTTGACTATATTAAGAAAATATTATAAATCTACCACTTATCGTTGTAAATCATGACAGGTAATATCATTTTAAATAATATACAGGCAGTTAAATGGCTTTCATCACAAATTTTCCTATGGACAGATTTCCCAAAGCCAATCCCAACGCTGGTCGGCTACTCCCTCTGCTGGATTAAACCAGTACGTGTCTGCCATACGAATGCCATTCCGCCCCCCCCCATCCCCTTTTTCAAACAAACACAAACAACTTTTCTTCCTTTGGATGTTCTGAAAGGTCTCCAACACAGGAAATCCAAACTATCCAACCATATACTGGAGTGCAAGGCCTCTGTTTAACAGTTGGGAATTCCTTTATAAAACTTAAATAAGGAAGGAATTGTAACACCTGGTCTTGCAATCCTCATTCAGGTACTCTTCAGTGATGCTTGGGCCAGGTGTAAAACCGAAAACAATTAAGCCAAACCTGTACAAGTCTGGCTCTTTCTATTAGACTTCTACAAGAGTCTCAACAATTTGAAAGTGTCCATCTACAATTTTTCTCAACCTATACATTTTATTTATTCATAACATTAAACAACTAAAAGTATACTCATACATCAAATGATCATTAGTCACATATCATCACAACCCCCAGATAACCAACTACCAAACAAGTATTTAAAAAAAAGAACAAAAAAGCCCAACAAAACTGCCACAGTGGAACTAAGTTATCAGACTAGAATTAAATATTTAGGTCAGTTTTCATATGAACTGCTTCTATTCATCAGTCTGAAAAAGCTCATCTGTTGTTTAAAAGTTCACAAAGGAAAAGTCCTAAAATCATGCAGCATTCAGTTTAAAGCTCAGTAATGGAAGAACCAATTTCAGCCTCCCTTCCTGTGTACATTTAGCAACTGTTAAAAATACATTCATGCCTACTTATATATATTCTTATTCCTTATTCATGTGTGAAAGAGAGCTATTGAGGATCAGCATATTCATCATCTGAATAAAATAAAATATTTGATACTGATATCCAACGAGTTTTACAAACTCTTCAGCTATAACATTTTTTCATAACTGAAATTACCTCAGTACACAGAGCAATAGTTTTGTTGATGTTAACAGACATTTTCTAAACAGCAACTTCTATTTATTTCTAACACCAAATAGACAGCATGACTGGGTGGCATGGATGATGACTATCAGCTGTGCCTTAGAAAATATTTCCTAAGAGGACGAAGAAACATCCATGTCTTGTCTACGAAGTTTTCAAAGCAAAAAGTTTCAAGATCAAATTTCTATGCCTCAAAAATCAGGTAATCTAAACACAACATACTCATTTTTACCAAAAATTCTTAACAGTGGTATATTTTTATCATTTTCTCTTATTCCTAGTCCTGGACAAACCAACACAGCATCTACCCAATAGTAATTTATTAGAGATATAACAAGTTTTAAACTTAGTGATTCTCCCAAACCCCATAAGCTATCCAGAATCAGTAGATGCCATTGGGTGTAGTTTTGTTAACAACTCCTGTTGTTTTCTTGCAAACCCTCATAATGTGCAGTGCTTTTCCAGAAGCACCTACTAAAATCAAGAGACTGTGTGTTTTCCTGCTGAATATCAAAAAATGAATTAAACAGTCTCCACAAAGACTCTCTTTTCTCTGAAGCTTGGATAAAAGCCCTTGCCCATGGTTGGTTTTGATGTGTTGTGACTACTGCCTCTCCCTGCTCACCAATAATGATCTTACTGTATCTTTGTGTTTTTCATGCCCATTTGCGTTTCTTATGTCCATTTGCTGACTCACCATCAGCTTATAAGGCACTTGGGCAGGGAACATCTTTTGATAAATGTACAGCACCTAGCACAACATAATATCCCGAGTCATTACCTAGGTTTCTAAGCATTACGATGATGATGACTATTACAAGAAGTAGTATGAGATCAATATACAAAAAAAATTTACCAAGGAAGATATGAATTTTGTATGTCCATTTGCTGACTCACCATCAGCTTATAAGGCACTTGGGCAGGGAACATCTTTTGATAAATGTACAGCACCTAGCACAACATAATATCCCGAGTCATTACCTAGGTTTCTAAGCATTACGATGATGATGACTATTACAAGAAGTAGTATGAGATCAATATACAAAAAAAATTTACCAAGAAAGATATGAATTTTATCTTGATTTGTTGCTACAAATGTGTTATTTCCCAGCCTCATGCTTCCAGTGCTGAAGATGTGCTGTTCACTGTATATTCAAATTACATTACCATTTATACATTTTAGCTACTCCGTAACACCTTGCTTAAATGTCAATGCAGTGTTATAAATACTAAATATTATTTCATGTCTATCTGCAATAAGAGACTACACCCTAAAACCAGATGCATTTTGCAAAGACAGTAAAAGCCTGCCATTCCCAGGAGGAGTTCTAGCAAGGTGGGCAGCAGCCCAAAGCAGCCAATTAACAGTGATAATGAAACCGATGCAAAACTGTGACAAAACAGTTGTCAACTTTGTCTCTTCTGGAGACCCAGAAAGTCTGGTCTGCTGCTGCTATTCCTGTGAGGGGAAGAGGAGGAGAAGAGGAGGGCGTGCAAAGCACATAATGAGGCCAGGACTGGCCATGAGTTTCAGCTTTCCACTAACCCAGAGTAGAAAGCCTGGCTTCTCTCTTCCAGAGCCCATTCCTCTTCCTACCTAAATGGCCACTTTAGCCATTTACCCTTCGTAGCAAAATTCATTTGGGTCATACAGCAGAAAAATCTTAAGCCAGCTTTGCATCCATATTTAATTTTAACATTGTAAGAATACAGCTACTAACAATAGTGAAAGTCCTCATGCGCATAGTGTTTGCAGGATTATAGTTTGCCTGACTTTTTATGGATACTGTTTAAAAGTAAATCTAGATGAGGACCGAAAGAGAGAAATCAGACAGAACGAAAGACTCAAACGCAGCAGGGAATCCCAAATTATTTGGACATGATTATTTGGACTCCAACTGTGTTTGGACCATGTCCAAACCACAACCTAATCATAAAAAGACTTAAGCAAATGGCCATTTTAGAACTCTATATCCTTAATTTTGAGAATATGTGTATAAATGTTCATAGGTCTTGGCTTAGCTTTGATGTTCCTTAATACAGGGGCCAGTATCATCTCATTTATCTTCACACCAAGCATACTGTAACTTCATAAAGAAATTAAAATGTAATAAAATGAAATAAGAAATATGGCCAGATATCAGCAAGCACCAACCTCTAAGAAACAAGAAAAAAATTATAAAAAGATCTCACAAGGTGAATTTTTAACTGGTTTTAAGAAACTCCCTTTATCTTAATCTTAATTCTTTCATTTTTAGTTTATTAACTTAATGCAACTGTTGCTACAAAGGTATTTATAACTTTTGCTTGGAAATGTAAATATAAGCTATTTTTGAAGTGCTGAATCAAGAAATACACCTCATGCAGATACATCTTATCTATTGTTTTTCTGTGCTTAAAAAACCAGAATGATCAAGAGACAGGCTCTCCGGAGAGGTACTCAGTCTGTGTGGCAGTGCTGCTCTATAATTATTCTAATTGGCTCAAGATTTCTTTATTAATGTTTCCATGGAAATCCTGGCTGTAATAGCTGCTTGCAAATGGGGCCTATTTTTGGTAGCTTAAAAGTATCAGGATGTCTCTTAAACTCGTATTTGTGCATTGTGCCTTTGTTTCAAGGAAACTGAAAAACAGCTGCTGCAGACTTTGAAACAGGCAGAGGTGAATGCGACAAACAGGGAGGAAACTAAAGAAATACAGAGAATCAGGTAAGAATCCTGAAGGCAGACCCACCAACTCTGTTTCCCCCCCCAGTCCTTCACGTTGTGACAGTTTTACTCTCAACATTTCATGGAAGTTTATTTACTCCTGGGCCAATAAATATCTAATGCACCAATATCTGAAACGTGGTCCACTGCCATCTTTACCTTTGACAGGCCATTAAAACGACGGATTGTACCCGCAGCACTCAAAAAGGGAGGGAAGTATCCAGCTGAAATGTAGAGGTACTTCTGCAATTAAAACTGAAGAACTTAAGCAAACCTAGGTAAGGTGCCAGTGCAGCTCACTGCGTTTGCCTTCATTTCAGTCATCGTTTGAGTTTAAATACGGATTAAGAAGCAGAACTACCTTGTTCCATCTTGTTTCTATTTTCCAAGTTTTCATAAATGGTTTGAAGCAAGCTATTAACAAAAGCAGAACAACAAAAACATTCCCCACACCAGCAGAGAGCAGCGTTAGGTGTGTGGAATACCCTGGCCAACGCTGAGGGACCCAACGAGCCGGTAGCGGGGCACTGCTGGGGGGGAAGGGGGGCC
>NW_008796221.1:5631780-5645573 GCF_000699145.1 Aptenodytes forsteri | reverse complement strand
CGGTCCTGAGGGACGCCAGGGCGGCGCTGGGCCCGGCTGCGGCGGCGGTCGCGTAGCAACGGGCCCGCGGCCTGGAGCTGCCCGGGCCGAGGTGGCCTGCGGTCCCCGCTGCCGCCCTCCGCCAGCGCCCTGCGCGGCACCTGCAGCCGGCTGGGACAGGCACCCTGTCCCTGCTCCACGGACAGCTGCGCACCCGTGTCCACCCCAGCCTGCTCCCCGCTCCCCCGTCGAGTGGGGCAAGGAGCGGTAGAAAGGCTTTCACGTACTGAGGCAGAGAGAGGAGTATCTGCCAAGTACTACTCTGCGTGGTCCTGGAGAGCCCTTCCAGCCCTGCACTACCAGGATTTCCTTGCCAATGCCTTGGCTCTCCACCCTAGCCTGGTTTTCAGCCGAGCTAAGCGCTACCGGTGTTTGCTGCTGCTGCCAGTGCGCGCCATGGAGGCCCGGCACATTTGCAGACGTTAGGTGTCCGAGAGGGCAGCAGCTAAGATGGCAGCTGGGAAACCATGGCCTTGCGTTAGTATTCAAAGCCAACAAGCACAGGCAGCGCTAGCAGGGTAAGGACTTGGCCAGCAGATATACATACCCCTGAGGCAAATGTTTTCAGCGTATGTATTTTTAATACATTGCTGTATTTTGTTAAAACTTTAAATAGATTGGGGGGGGGGTCTAATTAATGTCTTTATAAATAGCTTAGTAGCTATAAAAAAGTGCATTTTTATTTTCCTCCCAGGTACCTGGCTGCAGCAGCCTTCCCAAAGGGGAAGCTTGTTTCGGTAGGTGCTGCAGGTGGTCGGGCTGGCTTGGGGGCACGGGTTATTTTTTCCCTTCAAACCAAAGCTGCATCGCATCGTCGCTACGTGGATTTGCGCTTCGCTGCAGCCCAGCAGGCTGAGGACTCCCCCTCACACCACACACCGCACTGTCGGGTCAGCACCCCTGAAGTCCCTCAGCAGGGCAGAGCCGCGGGCCCCAGGGCCGGGCCCGGGGCGGGTTTCCAGCCCCCGCCGGGCCGCTGCCCGCGCCTCTAGAGCGCGGCTCCGGGCCGCTGCCCGCCTGTGGCCTCGAAGACATCTGCTCCCGGTGTGAGGGGGTACCGCTGTACTGCTTATCGAATAGCCAATAGCCGCGCGATGTTTTTGCAGGACTCTAGAGCATGTTTAAAAAAGCCTAATTCATTTTTTTAAGTCCCCTAAAGCATATGTCCAATCAGTGTATTTACTTAGGGCTGATTTTTGCTATTCTGCTATTAAAGTTATTTGTGTTCCCCCTATAATTCAAGGCTAAACAAAGGGGCCCGGGGCGGGTTTCCAGCCCCCGCCGGGCCGCTGCCCGCGCCTCTAGAGCGCGGCTCCGGGCCGCTGCCCGCCTGTGGCCTCGAAGACATCTGCTCCCGGTGTGAGGGGGTACCGCTGTACTGCTTATCGGCCCGCTAATAGCCGCGCGATGTTTTTGCAGGATTGCAGAGCATGTTTGATTTTTAAAAAAGCCTAATTCATTTTTTTAAGTCCCCTAAAGCATATGTCCAATCAGTGTATTTACTTAATGGGCTGATTTGCTATTCTGCTATTAAAGTTATTTGTGTTCCCCCTATAATTCAAGGCTAAACAAAGTGTTTAGATGAGGATAAAGAACAATTTTGTTTTTCAAGCTAGCTTTTGGATTGTCGTAATTAAGTTTGACCTTCTTTTTTTTCCCCCGAAGAATACTATGGTGTTTGCCTGGTGAGATGGTGGCAGCAAATATGTGGAATTATAAAGGACTGGTTAGCTTCTCAAAAGTCATCTCGAGTCGTCTATGACTAGTCCAGTAGTCATAGATTGGGTCTTCAGGCTGTTTGGCTAGCTAAATAGTTCTGCCTCCAACCGTTTTCATGGCTGAAAATGGTCTTTGATGGCATTTGTGTCACCCTTTTATGAAAGCCAGGTACTCCATAACATCATTCTGACTCAGAAACAGCCTGCCTCAGTTGGCCGAGTGACACCATTCTTAACATTGTGGCTATTACTTTGTCAAAGGACCTCAGGGTACTAGCAAAATGTCATTATCATAATTTCTAGAAGCAGTAGTCTGCGAGTCAGAAGTTTTATTTTCTTTTCCTACAGTGTCCAGACAGATTTCCACATTTCATTTCAGGCAACACAAGGAAAAAAATTATCATGTTTGGTGAATATTCCTAACAATTTTGAAGGGGAGGTTTGCAGTTTGTTAACCAAATAGTAACGTACCCCAAGCTCTCACTATGTATTCCTTTTATTTTCTATTTTGACAAGAGGTAGTCAGAGGACTCGGGAAAAAGGGTGGAAGTCTGGCTGTTGTAAAACACAGTCTTTTTGCCATGATATGATGGTTGGGTACAATCAAACTTAGAACAACGTGTCCTACAACTGAGAGCTAAACCTCAGCTTTGTAAAAAACGTTAAGTGGTAACTAAGTGAAATGTCTCAAACTTGGTATCAAGTATTTCATTTTAAACACTGACAGACAGCAGTCCTCTGGTGTCAACCCATACCATGGATGCGGATGCTCTACAGAAACTTATTCATTTGCTCCAGGCCACAGATGATCCATTAATTCAAGAGCAAGCTTTAATCACTCTCAGCAACAGTGCTGCCTTCTCTGTAAATCAAGTAAGTATTGTTCTGTAGAAGACACCAGTGTTTCAATACCAGTCAGTATGGAAGATGAGAGGTGCTGTTTTGCTGAAGAGTGACACAGGACTGAGAGCTACGATAGGTTGTGTTCTAAAATGCCTTAATTTCTGCTAGCCCAAGTAATATAATTTACCAGCTTCACAAAATTTATCTAAGCTTAATGTTTGTATAACTTAAAGTCTGTACAGAGTTCTGTATTTTCAAAGTGCTGTAAATATCTTTCTATCTTTTGTTGCTCACAGTTATGTAACGTTAATGCAAGGGTTGAATTGGAGAAGGGTTAAATGCTTTCAGGATCAGATCTGAAATTTACTGAATAATTGAAACTAATTTTTTATCTTTACAGAGTTGTATGCCATTTGCATCTTAGCAACTTTCCAACTGTCCAGGTCTCTTTGAATCAGTTGGAAATGAGATGCAGAAAAACTTTGAGCTGGATGCAGATTTTCATGCCTTTGCAAAGGTTTAACCTCCAGGGTCCCTTTTTTTTCCCCCCCTTTTTGTTATGGTACTTCCGACAGCTGTCTATTCTGGCTTCTCAGAACCGTTTTCTTAATATAAATCTGTCAGAACAAAATGTAACTGAATCCCAAGGCCCATTGGCCCATTCATCATTTTCTTGAAAACAGTACATGTTTTTTTTGTCGATGGTTGGAGTCTAAGTGAGAAAGATTAAAAAAAAAATCAAGTGTAATGCAAAAGACAGATAAAGTTCTAGAACTTCTACTCATAATAATATAAAGCTGCATCTTGAAATTCTGTTCTGTTCAGTCAGGACTTTTAGGTACTGTGACCTGGCTCAGCTATTCTATAAACTCATTATGCCATAATTACCTTTGATTCTTTATAATCTAAAATGCTTTAAGCATGCTTTGCAGGCCAAATTTTAAAAGTAAAGGGTTGTGCCATTGTCAAATAATGTCAAATATACTTTGGCCCTAAGCAGGACTATTCTTAATTTCAATGGAAGCAATAAAGCAGTATCTCCTAAAACACTCTCTCTTTAAACAGAGTAGTCTATTCTGGAAGTCTTCATTCACACATTCCATTTGCATTAAAATGGAAACTGAGGAAAGCCTTGAGCATTTAAATTTTTTAATAATCTTATTAAATATCTGTTTTATATTTCAGGATATAATCCGAAATTTGGATGGCCTTTCTGTTATTGGAGGGATGCTCTCAGATTGCGTTCCCAAAGTTAAAGAAAAAGCACTAAATGCATTTAATAATTTGAGTATGAATATTAAAAATCAGGAGGAGATACAGGTAAGTTTCCTGAAGGGAAAAATCAAAGTAATTGGGACACGAGAGACAGTACAGGGCTTTCAGCATATTCATTAAATACAAGCCAGATGCCAAAATGTTTTGAGGTTAGACATACGAGTCAGCAGAACTGGATGATCTGTGCGTCCCAAGGCCAAAAGGATAGCTTAAAAATGCACTGCATCACTGGCACTTACTTCTTTTAAAAGACAGTTAGGAAACTAGGCAGTTTGTGTTCAGCTTTCACCAAATGCTATGAAACAGAGATTGTGCTGCTAAGTTTATAGTGAAATTATGTGAGGCAAGATGATTTCCAAACAAGTCTAGAGCATCCGCAGTGGTTGTGTAATAGGATGGATTGCAGACCAAACTTAGCATGACTCCTTAGGCAAGGGAGAAGAAAACAGTAACTGATTCCCTGGGTTTGTATAAGACCAATTTTTCAGGGTGATACTTTCACCTTAAAAGAATAGCATGTAATAACGGTAACAAGTCCTGCTGGTAAATATATGGTATGGCTATGAAAGGACCAACCATCAAAAAAGCATCCACTTTTGATATTATCAGATTAATCAATAGATCAAGGAGCGTCCAAGCAGTGAGCTGATGCAGATTTGAAGATTTTTACTAGTTTTTTCATTAGCTTGATAAAAAGGCCGTTTGACTGTATGTGGTAGTTTGCAGCACCTTTAGTGATGAGCAACTTTTTTTAAAGTAGTGCTTGCCAACAGCAAATATTTATATAGGCATATAGGTAGAAAACAACTCCTTTGGTAAAGGCAAAGTGATTTTTTTCTTAGTTAGGATTCCAAGATTCATTGTATACTGTCATCTAGAAGAAAATTTGGCAAAAAGTAGTTGTCAGTGTCAGTTGTCATCACTGTTCCTGAGGAGTACTCCAGTGAATGGGCCACATGGTTGGAAGAAAGGATTTCATTCCAAGACTTGTCCTTAGCTTGTTGTCAACATTTAAGAAGACGTTGGTTGCTGTAAGTGATTTTTAAATAACTCCTTAAAGCAAACGTGCCACTTCTGAGATGGAGTCAAAGTAATTTGGGTTTCCAGAGCGATTTATGCTTCAGGAAGGTTAGTGAGCATAACTCTGTAACATCTGCTTCTATCATGCCAATAAAATGTTTGAATATATTAAAAACAAAACAAAAAAGTACTTGTTTCCAAGAACCTTGATCAGGTTATGTATTCAGCCAGCAGTGTTCAAGAGGTATTTACGCTATTGTGACTAGGCCACTGATACTATTTGTGAATAGAAAATCTGTTTGTATCAAAAAAGTCTTCTCTTTATCTCGTTCCCTTTTTCCCAGGTATATATTACGCAAGTTTGTAGGAACGTTGAGTCAGCTCCCCTGAACTCTGATCTGCAGCTAGCTGGACTCAGGTTGTTGACAAATATGTCTGTTACCAGTGACTACCACCATAAGATGATAAACTCAATTCCATGCTTTCTTCATTTGCTTTCAGAAGGAACTGAAAGGACACAGGTACTGGGTAGTGTATTGTTACAAACCATTTATGAAGCTGCTTTACTTGCCTTTTTACTCTTTGTAAAATGGTTTAGACTGTGCTTAGAAAATCAAGTATTCATTAATGATGGCAGATAGTACACAAAATCCATAAAATACGGATCTATATTACTTTCTCAGTGTGAATTCAGAAAGAGGGGAGGAAGGGAATCTTGATAGTGGAACCGTTGGGCTAAAGCTGTACCCCACCAGTGCTCTGTGCACTGCTATTGTCCTACGCCTTTGCTATAGCAACTCCAGAATTCTCTTCTGCTCGCTAAACATTGCTACTGCATCACAGAGCAAGGAGGATCTGCATGTGAAAAGCTTCACTGATGCATGAATCTCTCTAGGGAAATATGCCAAGCAGCAATAACCTCAGTTATGGATTTCTGCTCCCTTATGCTTGTTACATCTCTTGCAACCCTAGTGACTGCAATGGGAAACTGTGCTTATTTGTGAATTATTGTAATATTGAAAGAAGAGAAAAGCTTCAAACAGGGACCAAATTCAGTGTTTATTCAAGATGTCACAGCGCCATCAGTATCAATGTACTCAGTTGCTCTATCAGATCAAAACTAGTTTTCCAAAACACAAATTTCCACTAAACTTAGCAGACCTATTTTACTGAAGTACAATAAATAGCATTTGGCCTTTTCCTAGTGTTTAGTTAAAAGATTAGTGTCACAAGGTCCAGGAAAATACAAAGGCGTGTTTCTATATGCTTCTGATCACATTTTAAAATACAGTACTTAACCATCCTCTGTATATTTTAAAAATAGTCCGTATTTTGCCTACTGCGAGTTGTGTATAGATTGTGCCTTATTTTGATGTTTAAGGCAAACAATTTGCTTCTAAAATATCTATACTTAGTACGTATGTGCTAGTGACTCCGTAAGCTCTGTTTTTTCCTATACCAAAGACTGAAGCGCACAACTCAAGATGTTAGTTGACCCATTCTACCTTTTCCTCTCCAAGTCAACGCTGACATTATTGATGCCCATTACTGCTGTACTTACTGTTTTTAGAGCTTGCAATGAACTTGTATGTTCCTCATTTCAGATTCAGGTTTTGAAAGTACTTGTGAACTTATCTGCAAACCCAGCCATGACAGGACATCTTCTCAGAGCTCAAGTAAGGTTCTTGCTGTTTCATTGTATTTTTAGCATTTATACATGTATCTACACACGTGCACATGCATGCATTAGAAGAATTTTGATGTATTAGAAGTATATATGCAACTCCAGAGTAAAATTCTAGGCAGTACCTGGTTAAAGTTAGTAGCTAGAAGTGTACATTCTTTCACAGGCTAGCTTTCTTCCAGAGTGTAGTGTAATACAGATACTGTACTTGCAGAGGCAGAGTCACAGGGCCTATGCACTTGAAGACAGTTGGTCATACTTCCCGTGTACCATTCCAAATAATCAGTGACAACTTGCAGAAGCCTGTTCTCACCTTCCCTTTCCACCAAAGGGGTAGTACCATGAACTTCTGTATGTAATATATATAACGTACCCTGATAAGTTTCAGAAACAAACCCAAACCTTCACTTCCAGACATGCAGTCAGGATATAGATTGAAGACCAGGTACAAACATCAAATACAACCAGTACTGTAAATGATCCTTCTCAACAGCTGTTTCTATAGCTAACATACTGTACCTAAGATGACCAAATTCCACTGAAATCCCCACCCCTTTACTCAGATGCAGCCATGAAACTGTTGTCTCTAAGCACTATAAGTGAGCTTTCCCTGTGCACTTACTATGTCCTCGTGGAGAACTTTATCTGACATTTGCTATTCCTGGCCTTGGCATAGGGATTTATTTCGGTTATACCCTTTCCTCACACCAAAACAAAGAGCCAGGGACTGGAATGGTGCTGCATCCTCCTCCCCAGAGTAAGTTTCTTAAAACATGCAGTGGCTTTTATTTTTGAACTCTCTGCCATCAGCAAAGCTAGTCTGGATACTACCGGCTTTTCATTATTAAAACAAGATTAGGGTAGCTAAATATTCAGTTCTCTGTTAAAAGTGTATCCTTTTCTCGTTTATCAGATGTGCTAACACAAAAACATTCAGATCACTGCAAAAGGCAAAAGCAGCATTATTGAGGAGGAAAGCAAACCCTCTCTTCCAAATGGGAATTTTCCAGACAGCCACATTTTGGAGGTTGAAAGTACAAAGCATTTATTAGCCGGTGATGCACAAGCCAGTCTTTTTCTAAAGAGGAAATGTGCACGCTGTGCAAGTTTCTGGCATGCTTTCACAGCATATGGAGTTCGGGTATTTCATAGGGTTTCTGTTTTAGATGGTTTAGGTGCAGATTTTTTGTCTTCCATTTTTTTAAAGTTAGATTTAGTTACGTGTACTTACTGCTGGTGATTAAGTATGGATTATTTCTTGAATATCCTAGGTGCCATCATTGCTGTTACTTTTTGACACCTGTATAAACAGAGATATTCTGCTTAGAGGCCTGGCATTTGCAGCAAACTTGAAAAAGAACATGAACAATGAAGATGGCACCATGATTCAGGACCAATACAGTGAAGATTCAATTTTCTTTACACTCTGCAGGGACTCTACCCCATTCGCTCAGAAACTGGCATCTTTATTGCATCACCCCGATACAGAAGTGAAAGAGCAAGTTGTGAAAATATTAACACAATAGTAATTTTTGTAAAAAAAGACTGACCTGATGAAAAATCTAATCTTAAGAATGCTATGCTAAAAAAACCCCAGCAAACAAAAAGACAACCAAAAAAATTACTGAATACTACTGTATTACTAGGCACAAATCAGTTACTACACGAGAGAATGCAATGTATTTAATATAGAGAGCGAGGAATAGTTCAAAACATGAAAACTTTCATACGTACAGTGAACGTTCTAAATGGATGGGTAAAGTCAATTGAAATATTCTTCTCAATGTCAAAATTTTTGTTGCCTTAAATATTTACAGCTGTTGAATAAACACCTCTATAGAATGGTGCATTAAAGATTTAGGAATTAGCGATTAGGCATTTACATTTTATTAATCTGATATCTACTAAATAGGTGCAGCCAAATCTTAGAAAATAATAAATAAAAACAATACCAGACTGCCATTGGCTTCCTACAAAATCAGTATTTTCAATGAAAGCTGCATATTAAAGTTACCCAGCCCATGTTTTTTTACCTTACCTGCACAGAATGTATTCTAAAACTACATTCTCGTATGCTTAGTATATCCATTCCATTTAGCCAAACTGCAGCGGAGTTAACCACAACCATGCAAGGTTTCCACACTTGAAAAAAATCAAAAGGATTTTATCTTGCTTTAAATTGTCATTTTAAGGAAAGCACACATTTTTCAAAATATTTTATTATGAGTCAAAGATTATCTGCAGCTGCAATTCAACATTCTCATCTTTATAAAAAGTCTACAAAAGCAGTTTCTTACGTATTTTTACAAAAGCTTCCTGTTCTGCAGCAGCCCTCGAGCCCACTTTCCTTGGAGAGCTTTAAACCTTTTTCTCTGCAACTGGCATGTCATCGGAGTAAGTGCTTCTGTTGAGTTAGCCCCCATAAAGTTTTAGACATCAGTGCAGCGTTAATTCAAAATGCACAGGAATACATATAAACATCATTGTAAAAGAACCTGCAGGAAGTTTCACTGATGAACATAAAACGTAGTAGAAAACAGAGTAAAACGAGACTACTAAAACTTCCTGAACACCACATTATAGAGACAGTAAAAAAAGCATCAGATGTGGAGGCTAGAAAAGAAGTTTTCCACCTTGTACCATTTTTAAGAGAGCTGTATTACCTAAACTGTTACCACATGCTTCATCTTTCTCAGTTAATATACCCACTCTGCTCTTAATAAAATATTGCCCTCTTCTCCTGTAATTCAATATATTTTTTATTTTCGGTAGGCAACTTTGCAAATAGCTAAAACTGCAAGAAAAATGTGACCTTGAAAATACAACATATCTATGCCCTGATCAATACAGGGGTAAAGCTACATGTATCTAATTTATTATCTACATAGGTAGTTTTAACTCCTCAGGAATACAATTAAGGCAGAAATAGAAGTTGGCATGATTCCCAGTCAGAACCCTGACAATCGCTGCATTGACAGTGAACTTCCTTTTCTCCTTCCCGCTGCTCCAGAAACACTCTTCATGTTGTAATAAGCAAATTACATTACAATCACTTAATGTTTTGCCACTTTTCGTAGCTTTTTTTTTTCTTCATTTTTTTCTGCTTCTGTATTTAACAAAGAAAAATAAAGGCTAGGTCAGACACTAAGAATTTACCAATCCCACCTTTCTCTTCTGACACAAGAACTGAGACTAGTCTGTTCTAGGTATATCTGAGATAGATATATATATTTATGTTTTCTTAAGCTCAGCAATGGAGATGTCTAGATGTCCCTCTCCATGTTCTCCAACCTAAAAATAAGTTTTTCAAACATCATCTTTTTGATAAGTAAAGTTGATCTCTTATCCTTTGCTTTGATAGCTGACAGAAACAAGTGACCATTCTCCCCTTTTCTAAAAATACATGAAAACTTGTTACAGTGTTGTCTCAGTCTTCCTTTTCTGGTCTAGAAAGAGCTATTTTTAAATGCTTTCTTCATAGAACAATGCTGTTGAGAAGTTTTGAAGTCATGCAAGACCCTCCAAAGTGTCTTCACACAAGTGTGTCTAATTTTTTTTATCCCCCACCCCACACCCTAGACGGAATCTTACCAGCACCAAGCAAAGCGTAACAGTCACCGTTCTACATACAAATGCTGTGAATTAATAGATCCAAACCAAAATGTATGCCATTACTGACATGTAGTCTCTGGTCCTTGTAAGTCAGTACTTCTCTGCTATGCGGCTGTTTATCTAGGTATTCTGTATTTTAGTTTCATTCTTTCTTTCTAAAGTACAGAATTTTACAGAATAGTCTATTGATTTTGAAAACTGAAGAAACCCCAAGCTGAATTTTAACCATGTCCTTCAAAGTACTCAAAACATCCTGCAGCTTGATGTCCTCCACAATATTATGAACATGTAATATGCATTATGTTATCCAAATCGTTATTGAAGCTGTTTTGTAAATATGAGGCCCAACAGAGACTTCATCTGAAATACCCTCCCCAAATCAATACTGAACAACTGAGAGTAGTTTTAAACCAGTTTTGAACACATTCTGGTGAATACATCTAGACCCTACTAGAATTACCTTTTCAAAGAAAGAATCTTGATGTTTGTCAAATATGAATCCCACCAAAGGAATATAAGCTACTTTTTCTTGCATACAAGTGTAATCCTCTGTTCCAGAACTTCCTCAGCATGAACTTGGACTAACTGATCTTTGCTTCCTTGTGCTGTTCTCTGTTGGTATTAAGATCTTTAAGACCTCTAGGACTTCCTGATACAAATTTTTAAAAGGTAACTGTCAACAGTTAAAAGATTACTTGTTTGCTCCTAGCATGAAATCTCATTAACTGGTTTTAATCAGTTGCCAGAAGTTCATGTCTTTAAATTGCAGGGGAATAATGTGTCTTTTTTTATTTATCTTCATGGAATATGAACATAAAATGTAACGCACAGCAAGAGCAAAAAAATACACATATCCCACAGACCAAAACAAATCATGAACAAAAAAATGATTTGCCAATGAATTATAAAGGAGGATAACAACCCATTTTATTGGCAACAATAGGCTTTAATTCTGTAAATTGGCATGGCCATTTGATACAGATACATTTAGCCAAGTTTTACAATACTGAACAATGTTGTAATCTCTCATTCAACTTCTAAATTACAGGGAAGCTATAAGAAAAAAATACCGCAGCCCTTGCTTAAGACTTTTCACTTAAAAAAAAAAAAAGTACTTAATAATAAGCTGAGTCAATGCAAAGACAAAGCGCCATTAAGGGAGTCTTCGATTTCATGTACTGCATTTGACAAGAAAGTTATTTTAGACTCATTCAGGCCTAACTTAAAAATATTGACAAAACAATGAAAGTGTGCAGATACTCTGGCCAGCAGTAAGTTTTACACATCGATGATGCAATATTAAATAATCTCTCTCTTTAAAAGGCACATTTCTTAAGATCATTGTAAAATTCAGCTTTTGTGGTTCGCCAATATATGAAAATGTAGAAGCACTCAGTAAAATAATTATTTTACTGTGCTTGTGCTTTAACAACACAACTGTATTGGAAGACTCCACCCCACAAAACACAGTGAAGCTATCAAGGTACAGGGCATAACCTGAAGATTAATGACTAACAAGTGGGAGATGACATTTGAACAATGACTAATCCAAGTCAGCCATTAATTCTAAGAATATGTCCTGTGCTGAGGTTATTATTGCTGTTGCAGGGAAGATGAAGAGTTTAAAAAAAACACAGTAATTTCTCAGTGGTGTACGTAAGAGTTGAAAATACAAGTTATTCCCAGACAATACCTTATATATTAACCAGTTTTTAGATCACCTCTCAAAATTTATAAACAATATAACTAGTAAAATTTATCATGAAATCAGTATGCAAGTTTTAGTTCTGAAACTGACAAACCTGGCATCTAAAAATCCAATTCACTCCAAAAAATCTACTTCGTAAGTACATCGTATTAATATTTGTAACATTAATTGCAGTTCAAATCAAACGAGGCTTACAAGGAACTGCTTCTGTTTCATTCAAATCCATCATTTGTACTCAAGTCCCGTGATTCTCCATGGTTTAAGACAAAGAAGTCTTCTTTTTTCAAGCCATATCTTTCAAGAGCTTCATTCAGTTTAACTGGAGGATCCAAGTAATACTGGAAAAATAAGAATAATATGAGGGAAAAGATACCACTGCAGCATTTGGGGGGGGAAAAAAAGAGTATCACTGCTTTAAACAAGAAATGGTTTACTTTTTAAACATTATCTAAAAAGGGGGGGGGATATATTTGTCAAATTAAAACGTTTGGTTTCATTTTCTGTTTTTAAACGATAAGAATGCTGATTTACAGTTGTAGAGTAACTATCAAGGCACAACCTATCATCCAGAAGTCAGTCTTCTTCAATGTGTTGAACTAGATCTCTCGGAAGCAGAAATACAGCGATTCCTTATTGCTAGCACAGAGGAGGAAGGGTTAACAGGTCAGCAGATGGCGCTTTCTCTCGTTTAGTAAAACAAAGTTGTCAGCTTTACTGTTTAAAAACTAGTGCCCTGTCAATGAGGTCCCCCTGAAGTTACTTCATTCTATTTGTTACATTTCAGAAAAAGCATCATCAGGGAGAAATCATCCATTTTTTTGTGCTTCTAAACACACAATAGCATTTGTACCGTGGGCACTAGTGATACGGCTTATTAGAAGCATCGTGGATAGAAAATGTTATATCCAAGTTAAAGGAAAACATGACATAACAGGTGAACGTAGCTGACAGCATCAGGACTGAGTTGTAAGATAAAGTGGTGCAACTGATACAAAGATAAAGATAAAGTTGAAAAACAGCTACCAGGCAAGGTGTATCCAAGTAGATGTAGATACTTCCCTTTCACTGCATTTTAGTCACTGTTAAGGTACCTGGGTAACCTCCTTATTAGAGCTGGGGACTCAGGGAGGGGGTGGGAGTGGTGGAAGGAGGAAGAATTAAAAAAAAAAAACAAACAAAAAATCAGCAACTCAGAATAACTCAGTTTTTCATATTCTTGCTGGTATTTAACTATGAATCAACTATCAAAAATACTATTCATTTTATTTACTAGACAGATTAATAAATACTGTATTGACCTACAAGCACACAGTTCTTACTGGTGCATCTCCAGGTGATGCACTGCTGAGTTTACTTTTATTATTGCATAAGTGTCCCCACCTTTCATGTTCCTCAGCTTCTGGATATCAGAAACCCTCCACATCTGTTTCAATAACTCTGTACTTTCAAATCAATCTTAACCGTGGAAATATTTTATGTAATTGGTTATGAAAAGCTAAGCATTGTTTTTAACTGCAGTACATATAGTAACAACTTTTCACTCATAGAAAGTTTACATTTTAAGTAGACATTTACAGATATGTAGGTTAAACTGCAAGAGCAAAGTTTCATTAATGACTCTGTACTCAGGGAATCTGGACTCCTGTAGAGTGTTGAAATTTACCTCATTTGCTAAAGCAAAGGTCCCCCAGTGAATTGCTACAGACTTCTTTGCTTGAACATCAATATGGATTCTTACTGCTTCTTCAGGATCCACGTGCTGGTATTTCATAAACCACCTACCAAAACACAAAGTAAATTTTTTTGTGTCACCTAATTCAGTGCAAGATTTCTTCTTTACTTTCATTGGGTAAGTGGAAAGAATCTGAAAAAAACCCCAAAAAAACCAAAACCC
>NW_008796221.1:5611905-5631746 GCF_000699145.1 Aptenodytes forsteri | reverse complement strand
AGCTCACCTAATCAAAAAAATTAGGGCGCATGTATGTCTGAACAACATACAGAACACTCAAAATCAACAAGCTGGAATATACCAACATACCCACAAAACAGCAATTCATGTATTTCACTCCTCTTTTCAAGTGTTTTTTTTTTTTAATCTATATTTTTAATAGTATAAGGACATATTACTGGTGCCTTGAGGCATTAAGGCCGTAGATTTAAATCCATCCCTGAAAAAATTTCATGCTAGCAGCGCACACCAAAAAGTGTGTGCTTCAGAAGACAGCCTAAGGGAACGGGTGGTAAAGCAGAAGAGAGAACCTGGCAATTCTTGAAAGATACCGGATTTTTACCACATTATTCTGATTCCTATCTTCCTTTCCCAGCCTATACATGCTCTGCTTCCAGCATTATAGGAGCGTTATCATCTAAAAGTTTAGATACCCTGTCATAAGTAGGATACAGATGCTTAAACAAACAGATCTTTCACACTCTATAAAGGATTCATCTTTGTCTTCAGGTAAGTTGCAAAAACAGCGTAAGGACTGAAGCAAGAGAAAAATGCTGCAAACTGCATGCATCTAAACGGGTTGGATTAAGTGACACTACTTAAAAGAAAAAGCCACAAAGTAATTCCAGATTTTTACTCAACATTTTTCATGGAAGAAAGTCAGCCAGTTCATCCTTGCTGTGCTTAAGACTGAAGAAAAAAAACCCTCCAAGAACACCACTCATACACAGGCAAGCATCCTAGACATTTCAGCTCCATCGTCCGATTGCCTGCTTTTTTTTTTGTCATTCAGCAATATCCTTCTTTTGCCTCTATAGTCTATTGTAAAATCTTAATACAAGCATACCTACAGTTTTCACTTCTGGGTGTATTTTTTTGTCATCAGTATATGATTTCATTTATGTATTTTGATCAAACTTTGATTTCCATACCTTGGCTCATAAGCTCCAATAGGGATGGCTGCAAGATCAAAAGGTCCAAACCTTTTACCTATCTGTTCAAAAGCAACACAATATCCAGTATCTCCTGAAAAGAAAAACCTATTCCAAGGTCCCAAGACAGACCAGCTGCCCCAAAGAACCTTGTTATCATCTGTCGCAGTCCTTTTGCACCAATGTTGAGAAGGGGTGAAGACAAAAGTTACCGCATCGTGACCAGGGACGCAGTTCTCTTCCCACCAATCCAGTTCAATCACATTCTCACAACCACATCTCTGCATCCAGTCCAAGAGCCCTAGAGGCACAAACCAGCGCAGCTCACTCCCAAAGCGTTCGTTTAAACTCGTTACAGTGTTGTAGTCCAAATGATCATAATGGGTGTGGCTGATCATGACTGCATCTATTTTGGGGAGCTGCTCTACTGTGCACGGAGGTCCTCGGAAGCGCTTGGGACCCACCAGCTGAGTAGGGGAAGCTCGCTGGCTGAAGATTGGGTCAGTAAGAAATACAAGTTCATCCATTTCCACCATAACTGAGGCATGTCCCAACCACGTGACTCGCATACCAGTTCCTGTCTTCCCAGCAAGTTCCGGCTTTTGAACAAAGTAAGGTTTTAACACTGGAAGCTCTTTATCGAGTTCCTAGCAAAAAAGAACACAATATGCATGAGAGATTTCAGAATGTACTTGGCCATGGAACAAAAACTGCATACAAGGCACAAATTATTACAGTCAAGACTTGCATTTTGTTTATATTTTTAGGCAACCAGAGAACTGCAACACAAAACAGATGCCTTTTCAACGACCATTTTCCCAGCTACTTCCTCCTAGTTTCATCTTAGGTTTTTGTAACGTTTCACTTCTCTGTCAAGAGAGAAAAGAGAGAGCTCAAGAGTATCCCATCAGGCCAGGAGACTTACTAACAGAGAAAGAGAATCTGAAAGCATTGCAATGAAAGCACTGCAAGGCACTAACAACATCCTGGGAAAGGCTTTGCAATCCGTTGGCCTTCCTGACCTGGAAAAGAATACATATATACACTGTTACTGTAACAAATGCTCAAGTTTAGCTTGTGCAACTGAATGATGCATCCCCTAAGTCCTAGCAGAAGTAAGTCACAAACCCACGGATGAAAGAGAATGCAACGTTCCCATCAGCATTCTGCAAAAGCTCTGTTCTATTAGCCTTTAGCAGACCCTCTCTCTATTTACGTATAGAAGCAGCACATAGAGGTTAACCTCACTTGGCTAATGTTAGCTTTTACCATACTCTCTTTCTGTCCTGCCAGTAATTCAATGAACTTTTGTAAAACACAAACTAAAACTCAGATCTCATTTTTAAGACGGTCCTTTAGGCACTTAGCTATGGTTCTCATGATGCTTTAATGAAGCCTTCTAGGTAATTAAAGTTTAATTATTACTGAATAAATCACTATACTGATCTCCCTGTATGTTCAGGATGCAGTCCCATGAATGACTCAAATCAACCTAAATCTATACTGTGTAACAAAGTTATGGAAACCTTCCCCCACCTGCCCTCTTGTTCCAGCCTCAATGCTTATGCACTCCCCACTCAAGCCTGACAGGTCAGAGAACTGATCAAGCTGAACATTAATCCAGAGGAGGAAAATAGCTTTCAGCTCAATCTGCTTCCAAATTTGACTCTATGTGCAGCATCAAGAGGACAGCTGGCACAAAGGAGGCTGTGGCTGTACATTATCTACTGAAACTCATCATCAAACCACTCACTTTGAACAGGAGTTACATTCTTTCACTGCAGTTTGGTTGAGATGCTTATGCAGAAGCTTTATTTGTAATGAATAAAGAGTTTTCCTATTAAAAAAGACAACCAAACAAAAAGTCTTTTCAGGGCTCCTGACCATCTCCAGCTCTGCCACAGTGTGGCTAAGGCACTCCTCACAAACAGTTCTGGTCTGAACTCCTCACATCACTTCAGGAGAATTTTCCTATGTTAGGCACCTTCTACAGACTCCTGACACTCTTCTCTCCCTGGTAATCACAGATGTCCCAGCACTTCTGGTTGTAGTCAGAGTCTCCCTATCATAGTTGCTGCTCCCATTCTCTAGGTCTAGGATAGTAGATTAGTGCTGTCAGTGAGCTTATATAGAGCTAACCTCCTGCTCCCTTAAAAGCCCAGCTGATGCTGTGACAGTTTAGGAGCCTAGGATTTCCCTTGCTAAAACAGTCCCGACAGCTTCAGGAAAATTACTTTCTCCACAATATTTTATTGATTTGGAGCGCATATGTTGGGAAAAAACAAACACACACAACCCCAACCCCCTGCAATCCTACTGTAAGTAACAAAATATTAATGAAACTGCTTTTTCTGAGAGCTAATGGACAAGACATGTCTACTGAAAAAGTTTCATTACTGTCTCCAGGAACGAGAAATAGATAACCTTCTATAGAGCTAAATATAAGGTTAGTACAATACTATCACTTAATTCATACAAGAATAAACAAAGTATGAGTATTAGACTGAGACAAACTGCTGCTTCTCCAAGAAAGAAACATCACTTTCTCATCTCTACTTCATTCTAAGTACACGGGAACGACACTGACAGGAGAAATCTGAACCACAGAGAGTGTTATATTCTGACACTTCAATTAAAAAAAAAAAAAGAGTGGAAGATCCACAAAACTAACATAAAACTCAAAAATGGAAATTAGGACAACCCACCAAATTACACATGGTTAAGTCAACAAATCAGATTATATCAAGGAAATTAAGCTCAGATATGGAATTCAATAATTAATTGTCATAATGCAATTTAGGTCAGTAAGTACATTTTTTATGGAAAATGTTCTTTCTAAGTAGTTGTTTTTAAAGGTAGACTACAAATTATACTGAGAACTCTAACTGAATCCACTTTATTTTTGCTGACATTTGACACAAACTAGTTTTTAAAATTAGTATCATGCAATATCAACAAACAATACTAAATGGATTAAGAACTGGCTAATTGGCAGATGTGAACAACGAGTTCTTAACTGGGACTTAAACATATTGTACTGGTTTTGGCTGGGATAGAGTTAATTTTCTTCCTAGCAGCTCATGGTGCCATGTTTTGGATTTGTGACCAAAACAGTATTGATAACAGACTGATGTTTTCATTATTGCTGAGCAGTGCTTACACGGAGTCAAGGTCTCCGCCTCTCACAGCACCAAATTTTTCATTGCCCAAAAGACCCAAGGGAGGAAGGCAAAAACTGTCAGGACTGCAAGGGAAGTCCAAACTGCATCTACATCAATTTGCTCTGACTTTCATCAATCGGGGTCTAACAGCCCACTGACCTGCCTCTTTAGTTCTTTCTCACAACACACTGTTCACTCTCGAACTTTTTCCACAGACCACTCCTTCATTGGCTGTGTTCATAGTACAGTAGAGTTCGACGATAAGCAGATTCCAAAGTGATCAAATTTTATTTAAGAAAAAAAAACCACCACCTTTTTTTTTTCTTTCTTTAATTCTCTCTCATTCCAGCAACCTTGTTTACAGCGCAATCCCACAAACAGTTGTACTGGTACTAGTCAAGAGTCAACAAACAGAGTCACACAGCCAAGAATGACTGAATGGCGTTTCTCTGTATGTCAGCTTTGTCACGGAAGGAATTATATTGTGTAACTATGCCCTCTAGATGTCTCCTCCTCCGCTTCTGTGAATTTGCACAAGAAGTTGGGAGAGGACACAGCTAAGACAGCTGACCCCAACTGACCAAAGGGATATTCTGTGCCATATGACATCATGCTCAGCATATAAAGCCAGGGGAAGAAGGAGGAAGGGGGGACGTTCGGAGTGATGGCGTTTGTCTTCCCAAGTAACCGTTACGCGTGATGGAGCCCTGCTTTCCTGGAGATGGCTGAACACCTGCCTGCCGGTGGGAAGGAGTGAATGAATTCCTTGCTTTGCTTTACCTGTTAAACTGCCTTTATCTCAACCCATGAGTTTTCGCACTTTTGCCCTTCAATTCTCTCCCCCATCTTGCTGCAGGGGGAGTGAGCATGGGGCCGAGCTGCCTGCTAGGGTTAAACCACAACACGTTTGCACTATTAAAGGCTTTACAGGGATGTCACTAGGACCGACACTATTAAATATTTTGAACAATTTTGATTTAAAGGTAAAACTAATGACCATAAAAGGCATTTGTAAAGAACACGTAGACAGGAAGATTGATAAATAAAGGGTAGCACAGTTCGAACAACTAGTATCCTAACCTATTTAAACAAAATTCTGTGAACAAAAATTCAAGGCAAACCAAGAGCACAAAGGCAGTGTAACTGGGAAAGCACTGGCTCTGTATGAGATCTACAGGTTTGTGATACACAGGCATCTGATCCCAATCAGTGATTCCTCGGGGGATGAGATCAGAAATCAGGCATTATTTTGAGCTGTCATAGTAAATCACACAGGGAAATAGCTAAAGAAATTACTTCTCAGTGCATGGGTTTTGGGTTTGGGGATTTTTGTGGTTTGTTTTTTTTTTTGTTGGTTTGGGGTTTTTTTTTTAGTACACTAAAATCCCCAAAATTACCTTTTAAAGCAATAAGGACTCATAACTCACAAGATTTCAAATCAAAACGCAAGTTCTATTGGCAGTATACTTCATATGAAATTCTTAAAACTCACACAATGGGATAAAACAACATAATGAACAAAATACATACTCTTATGGACTCTTTATCCTGCTATAGTACCTGTTGTTCTGTCAGACTAACCAGAAACATATTAATACTACAACAATTATAACAGATCTTTGAAATATGGCATTAATGTCAAATCAGCTACCAATATAAGCGAAATGTGCATAATACTGTCTTATCTTCATCACTGGAGTAATACAAAAATTCCTCCTGCTGTGCCCCTTCCTCCCTCCCATGTTCTTCTTTCCTTCCTAACGCAAAGCAAGAAGAAACACATGACAGGCTTTGGTAAGACTAGCTAATTAGCTTAGGATTTTTGGCGCTTAGTGCATACTGGAATGCCACTGGATTTTACAGAAATGAGAACAATCTAAATTGTTGAACCAACAACTAATAATTAAAGACACTTCAATGGCACTGAAAAAAGTTAGTAATAAAGCCTGTAATGAAAGTACAAAAAGTCTATGCATTCTGGATAATGATAGAGGCTTGTTGTGAAGGCATGATTATAATACATATAGCTTTCACACACTGAAGTACATATCTTGGATAATATGTTTTGGTTTTTTTTTTTTTTTAAAACATATGCAAAGCACAAAGCACTTGGTACAGATAAACTGAACCTGCCCAGCATAGCAGGGTACCACTAGGCCCACTCAATGTGGAAATTGAAGTAGGAGTCTGCTCGAAGGATATGCTATCTAGCAGTGCTAAATAATGGAGCCCTTAGTTTGAATTTTAAACAAGCTCAGAAGGGCTTTACAGGTTGATTTAGGTGTGGAGCACACATAGCTGGAACAAGCATCGAAATGGCTGAGGACCCAAGAAGTGCATTTCATTGATTCCTATCTAGGTTTTTCTATTTCTGATTTACTTCACTGAGCTCCTGAATAATTGCAGGCACTTCATTAAAAAATTTCAGATGCAAAGCAATAAAATTAGTCCAAAATGAATCCCAAGTGGGTCAGAGGGAGAGCTTTACAACTAGTACAGTGTAGATTTCTTTGTAATCATCCTTTATGGCAGGCATAATCTGTAAATTAAAGGGCAGTGCTGCAGTTCTCCACTGCCATTCGAGCTGTATATTCTGCACTCTGTAGTACACCTTAGCGCTGCCTTCTAGGTACTTCAGTCACTAACCAGGTTTCTGGCAAAATACAAAGCCTACTGTACACATACAGAAAAGGACAACAGTCAAAGGCAACTGAAAAAGCCAAGGTGTGAATTTTACACAAAAATGTGGCCAAAGTGTCATAATGCAGCAAGCTATACACACTAAGTGAGACACAACCACTGTTACTACTACAAGGTGCAATGTCTAGAAGCAAGACACCAAATTTAAAACAGTAAATTGCTGGAAGTGATCCCAAGACCAAAATAGATTTGTTGTGCTTCTTTCTGAATTCATATTGTTATTATTATAGAACAATTACAGCCAAGATTCTTTCTCCCTTAAACATGTTTCATGCCACATATCCTTAAAAAGATCCCCAAACCTCTGACCACGTGTTAATAAGTAACACGGCCTTCCTGTCTGTAAAGCTGATCAAATTCCTTCCTTCACAGTTAAATCACATAAGATAAAAATGAAAAGTGTAAGCTCTTTGCTAAATACCAATTGTCAGATTTATAGCTTATGCTTGCCTTCTTGGATGCTCAAAAGCATTAACACCTATTTGTCCAAAAATGCTTTTCCTGGTTGCGCACCCTTCAGCACAGCTTTTCTGAAGTGCAGTCAACACATTAGAAAATACACTGAGAATTAATCCTAACTGTCAAAACTGTAACCATCATAACACTTGTTGCGGCCACAAAGATAACTCGTGGCCTTCCAGTATCCATTACTCTTCATGGAAGAGAAGCTTCTCTCAGAGGTTGCTTCCCCTGCCTCCTTCTTTATATACGGTATCTGACAGAAGCAATACACCAAGAACAAATAATGGTGTTTCCCAGTAAACTGGCACTGTACCTTCAGTATTTCAGTACAAATACTTGCTCAGGTTAGTTTTAACATATGCAATTTTTTCTCCTGCTGTACTGAAACAGAAAAACATAGATTTGCAAACACTTCTGTAAGTAAGTGACAGCAACTATTTATTACATTTTTATGAAAAAGATGTAACATATGTAGTAAACGGCAGTCTGGAAGAAAAAAAAAGGCAAAATTTTAAAAGTGAGATATGCCACAGCTGTTTCATCCAATATGAATGATGTTAGCAGTATGCTTCATAAGGCAACACCTATTAAAAAGGAAAGAGTGTAACTGTAGTTTATGACTGAGGTAGGGGGCCATTTTTGTTGCTTTTGTAAATATAAACTGAGCTGGATGAATCAAAGGGTGTGGAACTAACAAAAAGGAGACAAAAAAATTTAAGAGGCAGAAAGTAGTAACCCACCTTTTGAAAAGAACAAAGTGATAACAACAATTTGAAAAACAACACTTAGAAAAGTCTCCAAAAGATGCCTAGTAAGTGTTAGTTAGAAACTGTCCTATTTTATTGATTAGAGCAGAAGTAAAAGTAGTCTAAATCAAGAACAGAAAACATGCAAGTATTTACCTGCTTTGAGCATGGCACGTTGCTGTTATTTTTTTCCATGAGGGACCATTTCAAAATATTTGGCAAGGTTGGCGACTTCCATGTTGGCCACGGGTTGACAAATTTCCCATCTTTGCCTCTCTTTGATTTAGTGACATCCTCTTCTAATCTGTAGTCCAGCCTGAAGCTTTTCCTCGAGGTCCTGGAAGAATCGCTGCCCCTGGAACCTCGACCTGAATTCTGACGTTTCCTCACCGCTTCTTTAGGGTACTGGTTACACGCAGTCAAAGGCTGCTCTTCACCCATTTTCTTATCCATATCTTTTTGAGGAGAACTAAAATAAATTTTAAATTAATTAATCTTTTCTTGGACTAACATCAAGATTCATAAGATCGAATGTTCGCACACACATTAGAAACAAGCCTGCCCTTCTCATTTTATGATCTACTGTATTTTTTCCCCTCAACAAAATAGCTTTTAAAACAGTTGCTATTACACAAAAGACTTCAAAAACATGCTGTGGCAAGTAGACATGAGATCTCTTTGTAGTTCAGACAGAGTTTTACTCACCGGTATGCACAGCTTCAGATACTAAAACTATTATCTACCAACTGCAAGAGTGAGGGGGAAGGGTTCCTTAATTTACATTTTGGAAGAATAGTAAGTTCCTCCTGAAACTTATGACATTTAGTGCCTGATGTAATACGATCCTGCAAACCTGTCCAAGAGACACTGAAACTATACAGTACCTTAGGATTTGCCTATATGGTAACTTTGTTTTGTAGTAAAAGCAGCAGCCTCACATAGCATTAATAACACATTACTTCTACCGACAAGATGCACATACATGCAGAAGAGTCAGAACACAGAAGACGTTTGGGCCTATTTCCTATTTTGTCCAAAACCAAGGAAAAGCTTATCGTAATAACAGTAAAAGTAACTGTTTCAAATACAGTTTTGATACAAATTTAACTGAGCTGACTAGTGAAAGGCCACAGAAAATTGGAACATCACAAATAAATCATGGCTGCAATGTCTGTTCTTAATTCCATTGTGAAATGCAAAGAAGTGAGAAAATAACCGAGACAAGCTTATTTCTATAAAGTCACAATTCTGGCACATTTCTTAGAAAACTGCGAACTCTGTAGTCAGAGTCTCTTATTCCAAACTGCACTTAAGTGTTCCAGAGTTTAGGAATAGGGAGTCTTATTGATCTCATAATATCCAAGATAGAAAAAAACAAATACCCCTATTTTATTTTAAAAGTTGCTGAAGCAATTCATTTGAAGCTAAATACTTCAGTTTCCATATTTACTTTCAACTGAAATGTTGAAAGTAAATGTACTGTTCTGACATTTTTTAAAAATAGGTTGCTATTTTAAAGAGTGCACAACTTTCTGGTACTTACAAGCTCTACCTGATAAAAACTCAAAGATGACTAGTAATGAACAGACAGCATGATACACTGCTTAGGTGCAGGAGTAATTTTTAATACCAAATTGTGAAGTTTGTCCTGTGGAAAAGTCTCCACCATGTGTTTTAGACTATCTACTGTTTCATTAACTCAGATACTCAAACTTTGGCTGTATACTCATATGAGACGCACTGGCCTGATGTACCAAAGCCAGTCCACTCAAACAACATTTTCAGAGAACAGAATTAAAGCCCACAGGTTTCTTAGAAATTACTTCCTAAATGAGATATTTTCTAAGTAGCTGGGTATGCATAACTCACTATGCCCCTCATAAGTTCATAATTACCGGGGTGGGGGGGGGGAATATTTTCATTGCAACATTACAGCTAAGATTTTACACATGTGTGTGTGTTATCAAATTGAACCCAAATGCATTTACTGGTGATGCTCTAACTTCAAATGCAGAGCCTGTCCCTGCTATTTCAGCAGCAACTGATTACCAAACATAAAGTGTGGTGTCGGTTCCAAAGATATGACAATTGATAAATACTGTTAAATTTTCTTAACAAAACAACCATTATTTTGCCATAGAGTAGAGATAAAATATTAACACATCAAAATTCACTTCTGATAAAGCAGCATGAACAATGTTCAGAAAACATTGCTGATATATAATTTTTTGATAAATAGTACCCTTGGTCATAATCTTGTTTTAATGTAATTGCTTTGTACTCTAGTTTCCCTGTAGTTTTACTGAAACCACTCCATTTATGTCTTTTCTATTTAGCAATAATATACCACATCTGCATCATAATTTTAATTTAACTGGTTTTTAATTTAACTAGGCTTTTTTCTCTATTCCACTAAACATTTACTGGAATCAGCCTTCAATGGAACAGCCACCCAACTTGCTCTATACCATTTTAAGCAGACATAAATGGTAAAAAAAAGAATCAGTGACACAAAAAGGTAGACAGAAAACCCCAAAAATTGTAATGGATATTTTAACTGTTACTTTAACCTAAGAGGGGTTTGGCTTTTTTTTGGCATTCCTCAAAGAGCAAAGAGCATTTTCAATACCACATCAGCTTATTAATTTAGCAAAGCACGCAGACACAGCATAAAACATCTACTCTTCTAGAAAGCATCATGAAAACAAATCACAAAAGTTTAATCAGATAGGTACTTAATTCAAGGAAATTCTTCTGTTAACATCTCAGATGTCTGATTTTTAAATATATGTAACTACTGTAATTATTGTTCCTACAAGACATTTTATATTAGAGACCGGTGCCTAAGGTTTTATTTTTAAGCTTCTGTTTATCTATTCATTCATCTCTAAAATAGGTGGGTTCTACTTTTGCTTAAATTTTCATATAAACCTTTGATCTTATCCTGAAAGTATAAACCTCTAGGGGAAGTAGGGATCAACTATGCTGATTAAACAAAGACAATGTCAAAGCATTTAAGGCACTGCAGGTATCTGTCTACCAACATATTTTCCACATGATGCACATACATTACTTTCATTAGTATTCCATAAGCAACTGAAGGGATAAAAGACCTCAGTGCTCACAGAATACTTTAAACCCTTTTACATGCATAAGAAAGGGACACATTTACAAACAATTAACTGATGAAGTATTCCTGATGAACTGTAGATTCCTTTGAAGTATCAATCTTGCCAGTTCATTTCTGTTTCCTTTAAACTGGTAAAATATATCCTAGAATATTCATGGAATACAGTAAAAGAAATCTAATTTGACAATCATTTCTTGAAAGCCAGCAATCATCAGCTTAAAATAAAACTCAAGCAGTTATTAGCCCAAGGAGATTCTTACCCTTTTGCAAAAGAAAGCCTCTACAGACAAGGAGATTTGGCGGGTATATTTTAAATATTAGAAAATACCCAATCAGAAATGAGCTGATTTTTCATCCAGCTTTCCTGAATTCTTTCCCAAGAAAAATAATAGTTTGACACTCGAGAAATAAATTTAAGCACCAGATTGCCAGGCAAATTATGAGCGATAGAGACACCAAAATCAAACTGGAGTAAAGTAGTTGTGTTCACTTGGGAGGGGCAGGGGGAAGGGGTCATGTCCTCGGTGAGTATTTGTTATTGTACGGTTCCACAAGAAATCTTCTATTTTCCACACTTTTAAACAAAGAGGAAAACTACTATTCTACTTAAAAGCATTGACCTGCTTTCTTAACAAATGGAACCCATCCGTCAGGATGAGGTGACTTACCCCCAAACAAGGGCAAGTGGATTGCCACCATTTGTAAGAGGGGCTCAGGCAAGACGCAACCCAACCGCCCTCTCAGTGCTCAGAGGTGCTTTACTGCTTCAACTGAATTCAGAAAAGGAAATGGACCAAGACATACAAACTACTAAAGGAGGCCATTAGTCATGCCAAATCCACGAGGCCAGAAGGTACTCTAGACAGAGGGGAAGGACACCACTGCCTGATGAATAGGATGAAGCCTAACATGAATCAAAATGCGGAGCTCACATAACTGGTTTCCCAGCACCAAATACTAAGGAGCCCCTAGTAATCCACAAAGCAAGAGAGAAGTTGTAGATCAGGCAGGACATGGCATGGAAAACCCATGTCTTATGTCATGGTAAACAGGCTTACACCTGTAAACAGGATATAGCCCTTAGGACAACAGGTTTGGGGTCAATTGTTTATTTTAGCATTGCCTATTTAACTGAACTTGGATACAAACATTTTGGCTTTGAGTCTTCTGTTTATTTAGGAAAATAATTAAAAGTTTAGTTAAGCATTTTAATACCTTCTCTTTCTGTTCTAAAAGGTTGGAAACAGGATACGTTAATGTTACAGGAAGCACTCTGACATTAAAATTTTTCTTTTTAAATGATCTTTTAAACAGAGCAGAGCTTCAAGCCAAATTATTTTAACTTTATTTGAAGAAATGCATCAACATAAGATCTATTGTGTGAGTCTTCACCTTTTCCACCCAGTCTCCTCTAACATCCACTACTCTGTAACTGAAATGGATGTAGTTCCTCCTACTAAGCATACAGCCATGCTACAAACAGTAAAGTCTGCCAGAACAGATTTATCCTTCTTTTCTACACAGAAATGTGGTCCTTGTTTAACAAATTCATAAGCCAGAAAGTTTAAGAAAGAGTTACTATGAAGCTATAGTTTACTGGAACCCAACAACGCCCACAAAACTTCACACTTACCTTGCAAATATTCCATAGCTTTCCAAATATCCTTAGTTTTCTCTGTTTTTGAAGCAATGAGTTTGGTTCATTTCTAATTGCTGTCTCTCTGTACAGACTACATCCAGAACTGGGCTGCACTACACATCACCTAAAAGGGACAGCACACAATTCCTAGCAAACTCATTTGGTTTGTGTTTCATCATGCCACTGTAGCCTTATCAAAGCAAGAATCTGAGCTTTCTGCAAGTCATGTACTGCTACACAACTTGGAAGTCTTCTTTCAACATATGTATTTTTTAAGACTGCAAAAAGCACACTTGTGGGCTTGAAACAAACAACAAAAAAAAGTACTTTTTTTGAAAAAAGCCTCCCACCCGCTCAACTATCAAATGACTACCAGCTAAGTTTTGGCTGTGCTTTTATTTTTCCTTCAGGTCTGAAATTGTCTGCTTTAATTAATGAACAGTTTGAGACTGGAAAATTCTGAATGCATTTAAACTTTTATTGTGCAGTACTTCAGGCTGTTCATCATACCACTGTAGCCTTATCAAAGCAAGAACCTGAGCTTTCTGCAAACCATATACTGCTATGCGACTTGAAAGTTTTCTTTCACTATACATATTTTTTTAATGACTGCAACAGCAGTTGCAACAGCAATTATTCCAGACACTCTTGGTCTTAGGATTTCACACAAAGAAGAGCACTCAAGCTTGCAACTAGTTGATCTATAAATACTTTTATTATTTGAGATTTCCCATTAAAAGTCACAAGCAAGAACAAGCAGTGCAGAAATTTTCATTCAAATTATTTTATGTTTTAACAGCCAGCTTGGGATTCTGCATGATATCCTATTTCCATATTTTCTAAATACCCACAAAGAAAAAAATCCATGCTAGTACAGACTTCTTCCATCCTTGGATGCACCCATTTCATAGCACAGCTATAAGTTGCCAGCCCAGTTCTTCTCTGTTCTCAACAGATCTGTAAGTATCCTGACTCTACAGTGATCTTGTGTACTGTTAAAGAAAGATGAAAAACTGAGTTGATAACAGAAACAGAAATAGCTTTCTCCATAAACAACCTCATAGAATTAGGATGAATCCTTTGCTGTTCTTACCTAGTTTTGAGGATCAACAGTAAAACAAAGCAAAGTTTTATTTAGACATTACAGAGAAAAAAATTTTAGTTACAAATGAAACAAATGTGAAGCATCTACCCATGGTCGTCTGTTGTTACGCATATTCTTACAACAGCTGTATTTATAAGCAGCCATCACCATGAGCCAACCCATTTCTGCCCTCATTACTCCCTGAGGCTTGCCAAAACAAACATTTGTGTCCACATGGTGAATTAGTTCAAGAAACTGATCTAGCTGATAGTCACTTCTTACCTTCCCATCCCCTGGAGAAGTATTTATTTTTCACCTGCATCACTGTGTAACCATGCAAGTGTTTATACCAACAAACTGGCTAGGACAGGGAAGGGTAAGAACAGGAATATACTGTTGTAAGCAAAAACTGCTTATGCCAGTGCTGCTAGACAAAAAGTAATTTATTAAATAGGCTCCGTTTAGAGTTCTCTCAGTCACATACACCACCAAGTCAGGTTCAGCAATTCCCCCTACCCCTAAAATACTTCATTTTCAATCCATTCCCCATCCAAGGTTTCACATTTTAGTACTGATGCTGCTTAAACTCTCTGGCTGCCACCTCCAAGAGTGATGTTTCATGTTATAACCAAGCAAATTCAATAGCTACCTACCACCCAAAAGGCAGCCCACTCCTGTTACTACACATTCTGACCTCTACTTTCCTGGCATTCATCAGGGGAACTAAACCAACAGAAAGTTATTCATAGTCTTTACAAGTGCCTATCAGCTACACCCTTCTATGCCTCTGGATACAAAAGCAAATAGGCTTTAGAGTCAGGTCCATCAGTATTACCTGGAGCCAGCTATTTCTCAACCCTGAGTTAAATCTGATCAGCTATGGGCATTGTATTAACTGCATAAAGATGCCTCTTCCTGGAAGTGGGACGATACATAACTATTTTCCCTTTGTTTCCACGCACCCCAGCTGACTGTCCCTGTCCAATATGAGCACTTTGTAGTCCCCAAACATGTTTATGAACTGTATTTAATATTATAAAATTTTGTGTTACATGCACATTCTGTTTAGGTTATGATCCCTGATATGACAGTAGTTGTCCATAGGGGCCATGCATATTAACAGAGATGACAGACCCAGTAGCAAATTTCTTTAGCTATACAGACCTATTAAAATAAGTTATTTCCCTCTCTACCCTCATCTTTTACTGCAGTCTTGAATAAAAGTATCCAAAAGTTGGCATGTGGCCATCACATTTAAAAGAGCAGCCTAGACGATCATTACGATTAAGCACAAGAGCAGTGTAATTCTGTGCTATTGCTGAAGCAGTCACCAAAGGAAAGCAGGAGTCAATTTTCCCTATGCCAGAACAGAAAGTGCTTTCCTTTGCTCTCCCTAAAAAACTAATTTCATACGACTACTTAACATATAAGGAAGAATGTTGAAAACACAAGAGCTGGAATGAAAGTTTTCTTACCTGCTCTGCAGGACTCAGGCTGACAACATACAGAAGCAAGGTTTGTGCATTACAGCTGCGTTATGGTACACAAGACAATAACTGGATCACAGATCAAATGCAGACAATTTTTAAAACCAACAGAAAAATAAGAGAAGATAGCACATGCACACAGGTGGGCAGATAAACCATGGATTCCAACAGCAACGATAATCTCCATGGACGGCCCTTCACACTTGTACAGAATTTCAATAAAGCTTTACCAAAAGAGCAAACATGAAACTTGTACCCACCCAGCTACACGATCTGGACCCCAACTTTAGTGTTCTAGCACCAGCTCCACTCCTGTAAGTATTTATGCAAACGAGCAGTTCATTAGTTTCAGTTGGTCTACTGATGTGACTACAGTTAATAACAGAGCCAAACCTTTCCAGGATGGGACTTAGTGTTAGAAAAAACAAACTTTACAGGTTAGCATTTACAAACACGCTTTAGCCACTCCCATGCATTAACAGCCTATGCATCTTGGGTTTAGTATTTTAAGTTATTATGTAATGTTGAAGCTGTTAGCACAGGTTTTTCTTAACTAAAATGCAGTTTTAAAATATTACAAGCTCACACTCTGTCCTGAGGGTAAAGATTTCCCATCTAACATCTTACATCAATTACGTAAGACTAAAAATAAATACTACTACACATAATGAAACTAAGGTTCCACTTGAACACACTATGGTAGAAATACAATTTCCTTTGTAGCACATGGCCATAGAGGCAAGGTAAGAACTGTTTTCATAAAATGGCTAGAAATCATGTTAAAACCTTGATCCATAGGATCCACGTGGCAAAGCAGGATCTGAAGCAGTTCATTTATAATCAACTCTGGCACTTTTATGTCTGCAACTGCGCAATTGCTATCTCCACCTCATTTACTAAGCCTTTTAATTTTCTTTTTCCTTTTCTCTCCATGCCAGAAAGGAACAAACTCCTATGCAAACCTTCTCTAGACTTACACCATGAAGAATCCTTTAAAACCCTGTAAAACTTCAGTTGTCCAGGAAGTGCAGCAACGCCCAAGCACTAAACTAGTTTTTAAGTTAATAGACAGTTATACAATTTTGTTTATATACATTTTTAAATGCTTGTCTATTTGATTCCCTCTCTTCAGTTCAAAGTCCAAGCACATACGACCCAATGTTATTTCTTGGCAATATAAAAATATTTCCCTAAATTATTTCTGAAACTACTTAGATTTCAACATAAGCTCAACTTTTGCTTGTCCCAACAACATTCTCTCTCTCCCTCTGTGTACGTATGTACACACACCCCACAGATATATGGATTTTACAGAACTATTTACAACATTTGACCTCAAACGTATTGAAATACAAACAAATAATTTCCAGATCAGTTAAGGAAAATAGAAGTTTTTCTTTGTTGAAAGGTATGTTTTTCTTCAATGCAACTGTTCAAAGACCATCTTTCACATAAGTTAAGCTAGAAGGTCATCAGCGTTTCCAAATATAAAAGTTTTGAATCTCCAAAACTTTATACTGGAAAGCCAGAAAGCATATGTGATACAGCACCCTTATGGTTCTTTAACTGAAACACAGCCATTAAAAGAAATTACAAGTGGTAGAACACCAGACACAGCAAAACACAAATACCCAAGGAAACTCAAAACGCCACAACACATTAGCATTTTTCATGACAACCCTTTTTCCTATGTATAACCAGCCTTCTACTCTATCCCCTTGACTGTAGATTATGATGTCTCTTCATGTACTCTAAATGAAATGCAAAGTGCTTTGGTCGTTAGTCAACAACAAAAGCGTTAACATTAAAAGTTGTTTGGTTTGTTGGTTTTTTTCCTTATGGAAGAGTCAAGGCACATTTCCAACACAAATGCGAGCCATCCAGTAATTTTCAAGGCACCATCCTAAATATGTAGGTGTTTGAAGGAGACAAAGTGTTTCATTTAAACACACCTAAACAGACACACATAAACAACTTATTATTACCACAATCTCATTATCAGAAACAGCTGAACCTCACTGAAACTCTCTCTCAAAAACCAGTCCACAGCATGGGAGATTTCCACCTAAACAACTGAAACTATTTCCAAATATTATAAGTAATAAAAACTGAAATCTTATCATAAGCCTTACTCAGCAGACAGTAGCACTACCAGCTCCAACCATGGCAACAGGTCTTACACAAGAAAAAATCTCCTGATACACATCTTGATATACATTCCTTACCACTTGACTTTTCACTCACGCAATATCTTACCAAACCTTGTTTTTCACAGCAGGGACACAATGGCAGCAAAATGTTTTCACAGTGTGACTTGGTAATGCCCAATTCTCCTTGCTGAACAGCTTTGTAAGGTTTATCTGCTTGGGTGCAGTTGTATGCTATTCAAACCCAAATCACCTCTTCTTTATACAGCTGCTAAATACTAAGATATTACATGCAAACAGTAAATAACATGTAACTTCTTTCCTAGATTTTCTAAGAATATTCAAACAAAATGCAACATCTAGTTTACAGAAAAATCCCTTTTACTCAAAGGTGCATTTAGACACAAGATGACCAAATGATTTACCATGGTCCTGGCTCTGCACATATTAGAAGTAGAACCCTGATTACAGTGCTAGCCAGCACACTGCAAGCTACATACTTGCAGCAATTGACTGGAAAAAAAAAAAAATAAATAAAGTAAGATCAGGAAGAGATTTATAGACGTGACCAAAGGAAAAAAATAATTTCACTGCAGGTATTACATATAAAGGGACTGACTGATATGGCAGCATTTCCATTTTTCTCACAGATAAAACAATCACCTTCCAATTTGCAGAAGAGAACTTAAAAGCTATTTCTGAATGGAGAATTAGCAGTTTGGGTTCAATCTTGAGCTAATAAAGGCTGACGAAATAGCAGATTTCTGTTGAGGTAATTCCTCAAATCTACTTAGTTAACACAGCTGAAGAAAATAATAATAATAATAATAATGGATTGCTTCCTTTTAAAAAAGCCACGGATCTCTCTTGATTTGGGCCAAGCTGAAACCCAATTAACTGTTACTTATATTTGAACAGTTTCACTATCATCCCTTACTTCCTCCTCCTCTCCTGAACATGTCCTCTCCATCACAGTGAATCAATCAGAGCCTTCCAATCTCCAGGTATTCAAAATTTCTATTATCTTTTTATAACAGGTATTTCAATTTCAGATCATTTGGGACATTTCTAAAGTGACTGTTGCAATAATTCTTGCATTAATAAGATAAAAATCTTATTTCTTCTTGTCTTCCTGAAAGTCTTGCCTATAAAATTCATCAGGCTTCCTACTTTACTAACTGATAAAGCTCTACTATGAACCTATAAAATTCATCAGGCTTCCTACTTTACTAACTGATAAAGCTGCTACTATGAATTAAAAGATACATTACTCTTTTTCAAGGGTCTTTTGCCATAAAACAGAAGTGATTTTCCTGTCACTGCCTTTAGGTTTTGATGTCACTTTAGTCGGTGTAGTCTGAAAAATAAAGAAAAAAAAACCACCTACGTACAAGTACTTTCCTTTAAAACTGAAAACTTGCTTCATAATCGCCATTTAGCAAATAGAAGAGTAAGAAATCATAATCTAATCACTAGAAAAAACATTTCTGCAGAAGTTTAATATGAACTTAACTGCACACCGTCAAGACATCTGTTGAATGACAAATACTTTCCCTAAATCCTTGCTAGAGATAATTGCCGATCATTGAGATTATTTGACTGAACTAATTACATTTAATGACTTCGTTAATATATTCCACTTCGCATTTACTTTATACAAGGCAAGAAAAACGCTCGCGATAAACATTCGTCCGCGTCTCCTCTTCAAAGGAAAACATTCACTAAACCATCAATACCATGAAGCGTATTTTTTACAGGTGATTATGTAACTTGTTTCTTTCTGAGCGCTACTGCAGCATGTTTTACTGTCAATTTACGGAAAACGAAAGCATTACCGCTGGGAGGGCGAGGGGTGGAAGGTAGGACTTCTTCCAGGATTTCTTTCACCGATGTGAAAGGATCTCCCCGTCCCAACCGTTTTTGGAGCAGGCACTAGTCGCGATTCGTCACTGACTACCGCGGCATCTGCCGGGGGCGACCCGCCCGCTCCCCGGGCAGGGACAGTCCCAGACCCGCGCTGCGCCAACACCGACGCCGCAGACAGCCTACCCCTACCTCAGGGGCCGAGACAGCGCAGGAGAGAGCCGGGTTATACAACTCCTCTCCAGCCAGGAGCCAGGGCTCGGCGGCCCCACGCACCTCGCCCACCGCCTAACTTTTCCGAGCAGACGCCCGCATTCGCTCTGCCCCGCTGCCCACCGCCTCCCGCAGCGGCTCAGCCCAGTTACCCCCGCCACATTCACCCTGCGGGACCCCGATACCGTATGTCTAGCAAGCCCCGCTGCCGTGCTCGGAGCAGGTGCGCAGCGCCGCGCTGCTCCGGCTCCCCTTCCCCTGGCCGCCAGCCGGGCTC
>NW_008796221.1:5592157-5611454 GCF_000699145.1 Aptenodytes forsteri | reverse complement strand
AGACGTGAGGGCTGCCAGCGCGTCGCTGTCGCTGGAGGCCGGACTGCCAGTCGGCCCCGGGGAAAGGGAAGCACTTGGTTCTACTCCTGTCCGGCTCCGATGGTTGGTAAACGCTGCCCGCGGTCCCATTTGGGAGTACGAGCAGGCTCTGACCACCTGGTGCTGCGGTGAAAAGTTTCCTAGGCTCAGTTTTCTCAGGAACCTGAAGCGGTGCTGCCGTCACCGGGGAGGTACCGGCACTCACGGGAGGTGCGGCGCACGAGCGAAGCCACGGGTGGCGGCCCGCCGCCCTCCCGCAGAGCAGCCCACCTCGCAGAGCAGCCCACCTCGCAGACCCCTGCATTCCCCATCGTCATTTCCTCTACGTTAGGAAGTTCAAACTCATGCCCAGGTTCCTCCACGTGCTGGATTACGACCATCGCCTCACCCCCTGTTTACGCCTGTGAGTAGTTCACACGCGACTCCAGCCGATGGGCTGGGAAGTGAGGGATTTTGAGGCACCCAATCCAGAGAAATTAGGTTCTCATAAATAAATGTTTGGGTTTTTTTAATCTTTCCTTACCTCCTTAAGCACAAAATACAATGGAAGGTAATGGACATAGCTATGCAGCTGTGATATGAAAAAAAACCCCCACATATATAGCAGCAAAATCTAAGGCTATCTGGAGCTCTGATAACACATTTATGTACGTTTTATCTTGAAGCTCGGGAATGGATGTTCAGATCATTAGCAAAGAAATCTTACCTATGTTCAGAGGCCAAGTTCTCAAGGTAGGTCTTGGGAGGCTAGAAACATGAGCCTTACTCTTCTTATCATTAATCTACCATTCTTTTAGTCTCAGTAAGGTAGAGGAAGGATAATGCTACCAAGTTATTTTGTTCTGTATGAGGAAGACAGGTATGTATTGGTTGCTTATGGTCAGGCAGATTTGCTGACCTTTGCCAGTGGAAAATCCTAATTTATTTCTTACTTCTGGCTCTTCGCATCTGACATTTCCTGATCATTTCATCTATCAGTATGTCTAGTGCTAAGCTGGCCTCATAGTAGCAATGACTTACTCATACGTTATTAAACACAAATCTATATTGATTTAAGTTATTTCTAGTGTTACTTTATGGAATCTAAGACCTACTAAATGAGTTGGATGATACAGCTGCTCTCCATAGCTCTGATCAATGCCCATTAACAGTTAGTAATAATTAGTGCCTATATATAGAAATTTGTGTGAGCCACTAGGTAAGTGTCTCCAGGCTGGTAGTAACTGATTGACAACAGTAGCGGATTTGGGTTGCTCATCCTACACTTCAGCTGAGTATCTCCTGGTAGGCAGACCTGCCTCCACATGTCATTTGGAAGTAGTTTGTCACCAGTGCTGCAAAAAACACAGTTCAGGAGGCTCTGCTTTAGTAAATGCATTTTGTCTGTACTACAAATATAGATGTCAACATTTGGAGGCTGTAAGTAAAGACAACTGGTGTCTGTGCAGCATGCAGTTTTCAGTTTGAAAGGGAAACATCTCTCCTGGTATAACAACTGGTGAAGAATTATATGGTTGTTCTAGCAGTGTCAGAAATTACTTGAACTCTATATCACACCTATTACCTACTCTGCCACGCCAGTGTGCACAACATGAGAAAATTCAACTTCAGAGGTGCTCTTCAACAGAACCAGAATTTTAAATTAGTTTCCTGTTTCAGTATTCCCATGAGCCAACTAAGATCTCAGTCTAGTCCTGCCGCTTTGGTAGGTTTTGATCTTTCAATGTCTTATGCACACAAACGCATTTAAACTGAGGAAAAGTCCCAATGGGACATCTGTGCTCAAATAGTTGTGTAAACCCAGAAGAGAGAGCTCTCTGACTCTTAATACACCCCAGACGTGCTAACATGCTTAGAGGACTAACGTTAGGATCTTGCAGGAGTTGGAGGCCAGAAGTTACTAACAGATGGGAAGGTTCCAGCCATCTGTGCATGAGGTAAGAGTTTTTTGCTTGGCACATAGTCCTAAGAAAGGGAGTTTTAATAATTTTATTTTCTTCAGTGGCATGCATTCCTGGCATTTTTACTACTCAGACTGGCCCTATATATTGTCCACTATATATGGAAATGAAAAAGATTTGGGAGCTCCTTTGTACTGCAGAGAGGCATAGATACTGAGGAATAGCAAAGTGGGGTTATTTGGGGGTCAGTGCATTTTTTTTTTCTCACAGTGAAATTTAACAACTGAAACAGAATCCTTTTTTATTGAAGAAGTTTTTGGGGTATACCATTTCATTAATGACTTGGAAGGATAAGTTCCTTAACATAGCTTAATCTGCTTAATGCAACAACGTATATCTTAATTAGAATCGCACAGTTAGTACTTCATGAATTGTATCTGCAGTGGTGTTTTTCCCTTGGAGATAGTGTGTGCATTAATCGTGGGCAGGACAGCTCAACTAACTTATTAATAAAACTTCTCTTGATGAAAGGTTTAACCTTCTATGCAACTGAAGTTTATCAGTATTTTGTTTTGCTCTCTAAAGTGTAGAATTAGTCTTTTTCACAAAGTTTAATTTAGTCGGTTGACGTAGGCTGTGTCAGAGCAAGATACTCGCTGTCTTGGGCAGTAACTGAAGCACAATCTAAAGTAGGAAAAAGTAAAAATTCTGATAGTTAAAATTTTTATAGCTTTATAACTGAGCTGTTTTAACTTGATTGAAAATCCTCCTAGATAAGAAAATAAAAAATGTTGTACCATCTCTCACTCCATCTTAGAATATCAAGTCAGAGTCCAAAATCCCTTTAGGCTTAGTCTTGCTATATACTAGGTAATTTTACTGCTATAGTGCAGATGTAGTTTATCGCAGCAAAAAAGCACACATGCTGTAACAGTTTGTTACAAAGATCTCTGAGTGAAATAAACTATCCTAGCAAAGAAGTTTTTCACCACTCTAACATTAGCTATACTGAAATTTTTACTAGCATAGAAATTTTGCACCAAAAGAAATTCTACTAGCCTAGTAAAAGCCTCCCTGGCAAAATTGGCCCATATCGGGACATAATCAAAAAGGCTAACCTAGCCCTCTAATTACAGTGTGGAGAGGAAACCACCCTTATGGTATCCACACTGTTTCGGAGGGAAGTTAAGGGAGAAAAGTTATTTGGCACCTGTTGCAGGCAGAGGCAAGCAGAGTTTCAAATCATGTTGGATGTTAAGTTACCCTGTGAAAGAGGGTTACACAACCAGCTAATATATTTTTTGTTTATATATCAATACATATAGGTACAAAATGCTTCACAGTAATGTTTAATCAAAACATTAAATTGCCTTAGTTACAAATTTGATATATAATCAAGATACAATACTTAATGAAATGACTGTGAATGTCATGTTTACCATTACAAATCCAAACCTCTTACACAATAAAGAATTTGACAATCTTTGGGACTACAGAGAAGGAACTTATGAACTACAGTTAAAACAAAACAAAATGTGCTTCTAAATATTATGCAAAATACTTTCTGATGCCTAGCTGGTATCTCTTTAACTTCTACTCAGGGGACAAAACTGGGGGAGACTATAAACTGGAACCGTAACAGAGACATTTAGGCTGTGTTATACTAGTAACAGGCCCAGAGCGCTCTCCAGCCCTGACACCAAATTGTACAACGTGTGTATTTTCATACAGATAAACCTTCCTAGCCCTGAAGAGCAGGTGGCTGCATCAAAATTGCTGTTGTAAGTCTTCCCTGGCCCACCCTAATCCCTGAAGTATGCTTGGGCACTATCTGCGAGAATGCTAGTTGGCATGAGTCAAAACTCAGGTAGCAGCTTTGCTAGCGGTTTAATGGTTATTAAAGTGTGGCAACGTCAATGCCCATGCCTTAGTTTACTGGAACATATCTAGCCTTAGACAACACCTGATTTTGAGATTTAACCATGTATCTCAGGGGAAATTAAAGTTGTTACATGTGTTTCCAAAATCGGTGAAGCTTGGCAGTGTGATTGTGAACAAGCACTACCACGAGATGATGCTGTTATAGTCAGTACCTGATAATGTATTGTAATATTGTGTAACATTTTGCAAAATTACTATCATTAAAATATATTTAGGAAATTCAATTACAGTGTCTAAAAGGCCTGATCAGATCCAGATTCCTTTGTGAGTGGCACTGTGCATAAAAAAAAATCCCTGCCCTTTTGCAATTGAATTTGTAATTGGGCACAAGATACAGTAACAGGTTTAATAAACAGGAAAAAGACATTCTGGATGTAAAAAGGAGAAAAAAAAAAGAATATGTAGGGGTAGCTCCTAACACTGTTGGGTTGTTATGAGTGTCTTGACTAATTGCAAATTAGAAATTGTAGAACATTGTGCTGCTTTCAGTGCAGGCGAGATGACGACAAACTGTTTCTTTGTGTCTAAATGCATTACTGAAAAGTGTCCCTCTAACAATCATTTTAGACATATACTAAAATGGATTGAGTTTGTAACTATCCTTTATTTAAGGGAGCATTTCTTACACATAGTGCCATGGCTTGGATGTGAATATTGGCAATTGCTAAGGCCGTAACTATGCCCTCTAGTTTAATTTCTGATATGACCAGATTGTTGTATGTATATGTAATTAACCTTATTCTCATGCCATTGATATCTCTGTGGTTTCATTTTTTGTGGCTCTAAGAAGTATTTGGCCCTAGCTCCGTGCTTTTATTCACCACAGAGCAAATGGGCTACTGTGAGGCAGATATGCGTCATCTGACAACCCCAATGCTGGGTCTCAGTCAGTCTTTAAGATGGTCTGGCTTGCCTTCACAGCTGTGAATATAGCCCTTCGGCAGGGAGTGCCCATTGTGAGTCCTCTGGAATGTGGGAGGAAAATTCATCCTGCCAAGACACAGCTTGCTTGTTTGGCATACAGTCAGCCTGCAAAATGAGAGGGCTACTGCACTGGCAGTACTACAAAAGTGCTCGGAGGGGGACAAGATGCAAGGGTGTAGAAAGGGAAGGAGGCATGGTATGAGAGCATGGAAGAATATACTCTTAAGTACTTCATGGTGGAAATATGCTGGCTGGGGATGTTCCAGGCTGTGTACATCTGCAGAAGGAGTATCTAGACTGCCTGAAGAGGATGCTGAAAGGGTGCACAGGCCTGAGTTTTCACCAGCAGTGTCCCAAATAGGTTGCTCTCAGGATGATTTTGGGGGTGCACCAATACAGTGATGAGCTGATCGTGGGAGTGTGACATGTCAGTTCAACTATTTATTCTACATGCTTTGTAGGAGCTGTCTATAAAGCTGCAGAGTGTTAAAACTCTCTCTTCCTTCTCACGTTTGAACATAACACCTTTGAAGTCTTATAGACAGACAATGTTGGAGGTTCATAGATGCTTATTTCCTGCTAAACAGTAACATGCTCGTTCGGAGACCCTAGGATTGGAACAACTTCTTTGAATTCACTGTCTGTTTCATTTTTTAGTTTAAAGCCAGTGTAATACCTCTGAGATCAATGCAGAATAAAACCAGTGATGGCCATGGAAGAACTGGGGCCACTGTTTACTCATACTTTCAGAGCACATATGGAAAGACAATGCCACATAGAAATAAACAATCATACACAAATAGGCTCTTTCAGAAAGAATGAAACTATGCAAGCTTGGTGTCCTGATCATTTCTGTTCACTGCTCTGTAGTTTCACCCTCCCAGCATAATAATCCAAGCACACTTCTCTCCATGCCTTCCATGACATCTGTTTGGGCAAGAGACAGCGTGTGCTGTGGTTAATCCAGTTAGTCGTATGTGCAGGCAGACCGGCCAGCAACTGCATGTGCCCACTGCCAACTGGCTCATGCTAAGACAATACATGCTGCCGTGTTCTACCTACTTTTCCCATACTCAGGGAACTAATTTAGTCTCCTTCCTACATCCAGATACTGGTGTTAAAGAAAATTATAGGAATTTAATTACTTTGGGCTGTATTAGGCTTACTTCAGCGGTGTACTATTACATGCTCTGAGGCCTTGGTCCCTTAACTGACCAGAACACATGCCTTTGGAGCATCATTTAGATCCCATCAAACACAAATTTTTAATGTTTACTTTCCATGAAAACCAGGTTGCAGGGAAAAGGACAGATGCGTACTCAGGTTTCTTCACAGTGTGAACTGGGATGTAGCTGAGTTGTCCACCTTTACTAAGAAACCAGGGAATGCTCTAAGACTTCCTAATCCACAGAAAGCCCTTGAAATATTTTCCTTCTTTCAAATATCCTTGAAATTGGCCAGTTAGTTTGATGGAAAGGCACAGAGCATGGTTTCACAAGAAACCTGGTTAAAATCAAATAACGATGGTGGTATTGTAACCAAGAACTTCTGCATAATCTCAAATAAGTTAGTTTTTAGATTACAATGAAAAATACATTGTGAAATGGAAAACAAGAAAAAAAAATGACTTTTTAAATCATGTAAAGTTACTGTAGGGCAACAGTCATTAATAAGAAAGAAGGTGTATAACAATGAGGTAAGTCAGAGCTTCCCTGTGATTGCTTGTAAATATTCAGAATCACGGACCATCCTTTTCCTTGCCTGCACAAACTGTTTTTGTAGCTTTATTACACAAGCATCATCGAAGTACAGGGCTAGAAGGGGCTTCAAGAAATCCCATAGTCCAAACCACTACATTCAGTGAGGATCTTTCATAATTGGATTATTATTTTAACTGTCAGCACCCCATGCAGGCGTGCTATGTGCTACACGAAGCTGCTTTCAGCTGCTAAGCTGCTGCTCTGGCACTAATGGAAACTGCTGGGTTCCCAGGCTGACCTCAGTACCCTGCTACCACCCTCCTGAAATGAGTCTGAAACCTCTTCTTCATCCACAGCTCCCAGGAGGGAGAGGGAAAGGAAATCCGCTCTGGTTTTAACAGCTGGCACTGAATAGGGGAGAGAGTTATAAATAAATGGAAATAAAGAATGAGGGCATGTGACTAAAGCCATGAGGGTCACTTTTTGGTATGCCAACAGATGAGCAATGCTCCGAGTGGCATTTGACAAAATGTCACTCTGAATGTGTAGACACGATGATGATGTCAAAAGAGGCTCATTTGAATTGGGATTCAGGAGGATCCTCTATTTAAATCCTGTCTGAGCTACTGACAGGCTGCATGACTTTCTAGAATATACTGAGCTCCATGGGTCAAATTGGTCCTCGCTGCAACTAAATTGACTACAATGGAATTATTCTGGGACTGAACTTGATTTCTCAGACATCAGTCAACACAGCTGGTTCACTGAATAAATGAAAGAAAGCAAGCATAGATGTCACTGGAAAACAGATGCATCTGAACAGAGTCTTTTCGTTTTGGCAAAACTAGAGCAGAACTGCACAATTGTTATTTAAAATGCATAAATAATTGTTGATGGTGATTTATTGACAATGTAAACTCTATGAAGGTAACAGATCTTTTTTTTCAAGGGAATTATTAGCATTATTGTCTTTTTCAAAGGGGATGTAATTTTTATGTATGTTATTTATAACTTGGAAAATGACTGATGCTTCTTTAAGTATTCTGGTAAAGATAGGTTTTTTTCTTCAAAAAAATAATATTTCTTCAAAAATAAAGATAGTTTTTTTGTTCTTCTTCAAGCATGCAGCAAAATGCTTCACAGTGGTAAGCTTCTTCCATAGAAAATGCTTTTGGAGTCAGATAACAAAATAATGGTGTTAATTAATAAAAGATAATTGTTATTAAAAGTACTTAAACAACATAAGCAGAGGATAAGACTATCTCTAAAATGGGGAAAAAAAAGATTGCTTCTAAGCGTCCTGCTTCCTGGGATGGAAGCTTTTAGAAACCACAACTTTTATGGATTTTGGGGTAGATAAAGAACAAGTGATTTGCTCCTTTGTAGAAAATGAAGTGAGGGACTGGTGTTCTCTTACTGATGCATAACTCCGCTATTTATGTTTAATCATAGAAGTACTGGAAATTTCAAGTGGGATTTCCCCTAGTTTCGCTAGGACCTCTACAAAGGTAGGAGTAAGTTTCTTTAAAGTTGAAATTAAGTAGTTCGATAGTGAGCATGTTTTCAAGCCTAGCTGAAAGGACACCAAATCTTGGTGTCTGTGTACCTGTGCCGCTAGGAGAACTTTGGGAAGCTTAGAAAGTCAGTGTAAAAAGACCTAGACAAAACGGTGGTTTACAGAGCAATTGCAAGAGATGTTCTCCAGCACAGATAAAGCTTAACAAAGGGTTCTTCTCTTATCCCTGCCATTCCTGTCATTTAAACAAAACGAGCAGTTATAAATCAAAATATTCTTTTATCCCAGCTGCTCACATGATTTAAGTTATTTACAAAACACAAAATAGAACAACCTTAATAAGAATAATTTTCCCGTTTCATGTATGCTGTCCTGTTCTTCTACCAGAGATACCCTAATTCTAGATAAAACGAGACTGAGATTTAACAAGTAGGCAAAAAAACATTTGGCAAAATTTAAGAAAACTTGGAGAGGTGACACTGGTACATTTTTTTTCCTCCTTTTTCATGCCAATTTAGTAATGAGGACAATGGAGTTGCTTCTCTAGACATGATTAAAAAAAAAAATAAAAATCTGAAAGGGTTTTCCAGTTCATCCTCTTGCTTCATAGCAGAATCCACTCTATCTAATCAGCTCCTGACAGATATTTGTTCGACCTGACCTTGAAAATTTGCAGTCATGCTGATTTTTCAGACCCTTCCACAGTGAGCTACTGCATGATGTTCCTTACAGTTCCAAAGGTTTTTGTAAAATATAACCTAAATCTGCAAGTTGCAGTTTAAAGCTATTATTTCTTGCCGTATCAGTAGATGTGAAGAACAGTTTGTATCTCTGCAATACTTTTTATGTGTTTGAGAACTGATATCATATCTTCCCTCAATCCTCTCATTGCTAGACTAAACAAATTAATTCTTTCAGTCTTACCTCATGGGTCACATTTTCTATACCTCTGAAAATTACATGGCTCTACCATGGTTTCTTTCTTTATTGGTCTTTCTTCAAGTGAGGTGCCCAAAAAAGGATGTTGTACTCCAGCTGAGGTCTTATCAGGGCTGATTTGAACAGAACCTTGCTTCATGTGTCTTTTATGGAGCTGTTTATACACCCCAGTGTGAAGTCTGTTTATTTTACGACAGTATGACAGCACTGGCTTGTTCAGTTTATGATGCAATACTACCCCTAGATGCTTTTCTGAGGGGTGTACTGCTTACCAATAACACTCCATCACCTTCCTGTGCAGCTGATTATTCTTAAAAATAATACCTTACATCCTTCCATCTTGAACAACATCCTATTTTTTTCAGACCATTTCTCTGGTTTGTTACCATTTTTTATTCTGGTGTTTGTCCTACGACACGATGTACATGTGCACTCATACCACTTAGGCCACTGCATTAAGACCATGTGACAGATTCACTTTCTTGTCTCCTGAGGAAAGGCCATGTACCTCTCAAGAAGGAAGGTGTCATGGGGCAGAACTAGCATGATTTATGCATGCCATGACCATTCCCTGCCCACTTCCGTGTGGCCCTCAGGAGAAGACAAAAGGGAATGGGGCAAGAGATGGGGGAATTTTCAAGGAAAATTGAATCTGGTGCCTAGATAGATCCAGAATATTTCCTTAGCTAGCCGTGCATGCTTCCTGCAAGACCAGGTTAAGAGCCTTATTACAGTCAACATATGAAGCATCTATTGCTTCTCCTCAATCTGCAAGGCCTATGTCCCTGTTCTGGAATGTTTTCTCGTAAAACCACATTACCTGTTACTTACCACCGTAGAATTACAGGCTAATTTAGTTTGAAAGGGACTTCAGGAGGTCTCCAGTCCAACCCCCTGCTCAAAGCAGGGTCAGCTATGAGTTCAGATCAGACTTCATTCTGTTGCATTTTGAAAACCTGCAAGAGTGTAGACTTCACAAGCTCTCTGGGCAACCAGTTCCACAGCTTGACTGCCTCATGGTGAAAATGTTTTCCCTTAAATCCAGTTTGAACCTCTCTTATTTCAATTTATGTCCATCGTCTGTCATCCCCCCACCTTATAGCACTTTGAAGAGCCTGGCTCCATCTTCTTGGTAATCTCCTCTTTGCTATTGTATAGATGCTTAGGAATACTTTATTTTTCCTATTATTTGGCAAGAGGAACTGAAAGGCAAAGAATAGCCTTTCCTGAATTCCTGAGTTTTGGATTCTGCCTTTTTTCCATTTGTATGCTTGACCATTTCCTTTCTTATTTAACTTACACATTCCTTATTTTAGAGAGGGAACGAAGCGGTTACTTCTGAGAACTAGTAGAGAATGGTTAAGGGAGTTGTATCAGGCTGACACAATTGAGAACATTTAATTTACCTAAGTTGTCTTTATCTGTTCTTTCTCTTTTCTAACTGGAATTCTTATTCCCTTCTCTAACTTACAAATCAAAGCAAGGCATCATACACAAGCATTTGCAGAAGTCAAAGCAAGGAGGTAAAAAAAGAGACATTAGGAAGCATTTCTTTACCGAGAGGGTGGTCAAACACTGGAACAGGCTTCCTAGAGAGGTGGCCGATGCCCCAAGCCTGTCAATGTTTAAGAGGCATTTGGATAATGCCCTTAGTAACATGCTTCAACTTTTGGTCAGGCCTGAAGTGGTCAGGCAGTTGGACTAGGTGATCGTTGTAGGTTCCTTCCGACTGAACTATTCCATCCCATTCTATTCCATTCCATGTTCTGCTTGTGATTGTCAGCCACTATTCCATGCAAGTCAAGTTGTCTGTTTAAAGACAGGTACTTTGAATTAAATCAGAGCATCTCATTGACTGTGCTGAACTTCGATTCAGGCCTTTAGAGTCTTGGCCTGTAAAGATCAGATAGCAAATCTTAACTACGCACATAGTTCCTGCTGCTTTATTGCAAACTGTATAGATGGGTTTTCCTTATTCAAATATACATGACTTGGCGTAGATTTTATGTAGGCAGAGTCAGTCAATCCATACATTTTTGAGAAATGTATGAGGACCTTACATGGATGAAATAAAAATTGCATGTAGATGCCACATATTCTTTCTTTTATTTATCCAGAGGCTGCTGAAAACTTTGAAAAATAGTAAAAAAGAATAGTCTCAAGAAGCTTTGGGGAGTTTAGAGTTTCTCAGTAAATCTCTTGTGATCAACTTATATGTGTAATTATACTAAAAATTACTCCTCGTGCTTAACTTGTAATTCAAAAAGAAAAGATTGAGATGTAAATAATTTCACTGGTAGAAAGCCAAGACTGGAAAATATTGGTTATCATTGCAAAAAAAAAAAAAGAAAAAAAAAGTGGGAAAGTCAAAAGGAATAGCTGTGAGATTTGTGCACTGTGCAGCTGGCAGTAAGTTCTGAAGCTTTCTGGTTTTATTTTTTATACCTGATTTGGGAAAAATGTTTCAGGATAAAATAAATACATTACATAGTACAAAAAGTAGATCTGCCAGTATTAATAGACTAGCAGGATGACTGATAGCCATAGTCAGAAACACATGCGATTATGGCTAATGCTGAAAGTAGTGCAACCACTATGCGATACCATCAATGCAAGAACTGCAACCATCTAGAGAGTAAGTGCCCATCCCCTAATTCTGTTGAATCTACTTAGTAGTAGTGACTTGGATTCCTATTCCAAACCTTCTTTCGTTTGACACACTATAGCTTATCTGCTATGAAGACCATGTTGTGTCTGAAAATGCCTCTTAGGTAGATCTCCTAGGCCTCTCATATTAACTCAGTTCTTCTTATATACTGAGTTAAGTGGGATTTTCAAAGAAAAAAGAATATATATTCCAGAGGTACACAGGTACTTTCATGCCTCCCAGTCGGTAGCTGAAGTTCCAAAGGCAGATGTGGAAGCAAATGTGTTTAAGGCATATTGGATCTTTATGCACATGTGCCAATTTGAATGTGTTCTGGACATTTCAAATTTACTGCTTATCTACAGACCAACTCATTAATGTGCATGCACTGAAATTCTTGCATTGCAAACCTGATGATTTTCTGAGCATATGTGGCTCGAGTTGCATGGCTTTTGTGAAGGAGATCGAAGGTATTTTGGAGAATCACAGTGGGCATAACATACAGAGAAGACCTGTGCATGCACGATGTCTGGGATTAGTAGATGTTTGGCAGCCTGCTTGGAGTTAGTGCTCTGCACTAGCTGCCAAACATCTGGAAGTTAGTAGAAAAATGTAGGAAAGTGGTAGGGAAGAAAATGACCAGCAAAAGCAGCTGTGTCCCACAAAAAATGGTAGGTCTGGCAATCTGGGCTATAATAGGATTTGACAAAGGCATCAATCTGGGACATAGAGCACAGTGGGTTTGAGAAACTCCAGAAATTGTTTTCTTCAGAGAACTATAAAAAAGGCCAATGAATCTGAAATCAGTCTGAAAAAAGATCTTCAGTGATATGCACCACTAAACTCAGTGCAATCAGATTGTTAACTTGAAATTTAAAAGTTTAAATATCAACTTTAGCAAGTTGGCTGCTTATGTGAGCAGAAATATCCAACCAACGTTATCCTACTTTTCCAAACTCCTTCTGCTGGCTTCTCAGGTTATAAAAGCTCCAACTTTCTCTTTGCCAGCCATCTGTCAACACTGCTAGCTTTTCCCTTGATAACTTCTACAGCGTGGTTATTTGTTTCACAAAAATCAGCACAAAATTCAGTTTCTACAAAGTCTTGAACCCTGAATATGTGCATGCATCAAAAAATAAACTTATTGTAATATAAAGATAAATAACAAAACAAATACTCAAGTGATTGCTTTGTTTGATTTAGTTAATGACAAGAACTCAGTATTTAAATTTAAGTAAAGATGCTGCAGAATTTCCAGCCTGTTGCATCAAAATGCTGGAAGCCCTTACAGAATCTAAGTTCAACTTGTGCCCTTGAGTAAATGCATTTATAATCTGTATAATATCCTCTAATAATTTAATAAAATATAGGGATCCGATGCTAAGATAAGGGAAGCCTGGGATGAGCTACTAGTCTGAAGCTCAGGATAAGATTTGTTTTGCCTGAAGGTAGCTGCCTGGAAGTTGGGTATCTTTAGTCTGCTGAACTAGTCATTTGTTCCTCTACATTCACTGGCAGAGAGAATTACCACGAGGAGACATTTCTTAGTAACCATCCTAAGAGAGTTGTCCAGAGTACAATGGATAACCCACATTTTGGAGGTGCCCGTTTCCCTCCAGACTATTGAGAGAGCGTAGAGAACTAGTTTTATACAGCTGGAGTTAGGTGTGATGCGTGATACCACCTTAGTCCGTGAGCGCAGGGCAGGCCTACAGCACACAGAGATGAGCCAGGACTCGAATTTGGCCAGTCTGCAATAGCATCATGGACCCCAGAGAGTCTACAGCATCATGGACCCCAGAGAGTCTACAACATCATGGCAATCAGTCCAGGCTATAAAACCGGCTAAGAAGCTGGATAGAGCTGTAAAGCCAAATGCTTGTATACATTGCTTCCACAGTTAAACTGCAACAGGGAACTGCGGTAGCTAAACAAAAACTACCCTGGATCAGTGACTATTTTGGGTAAGTCTATACTCGCACTGTATTAATATCTGTATAAAACTACATGGTCTGTAGTTTGTGTTTGCTAATGCTTACTTAAGCATTACTGAGATTATAGGGATTAGAGATTGAGAAAACAGGGTTTAAGAGAGGAGATAAAAGAGAAAACTCAGTTACCTGGATATTAGAATAGCATGTAACTGTACATTTACTATATTATAAGCTGTGATGAGTAGCATTAACAGCATTTTCGTGTAATGGAAAATCTACTCTCACTTCACAGATTGTTAAGAAAAGCTGCTCACAGCATTGCTACCTGAACGATGTCTGAACAGAGGAAGAATGAATCACAGAATCAAAGAATGGTGGCTGTCTTGGCTGCCTGATCAGGTGCCAAATTCTAATATTTTCAGTAATTGCATTAATTTCATTTTTCACTAACTGTGTTAACTTTTATTGAATTATACTAGAGACTTGGGTGACCTTTTAATTATTTTCTGGAGAAAATATTTTGCTGAAGTGACCTTTTCTTAAAACAAGCAAAAAGTTGAAATAAATGTTGGATTTTGGGAACTTGTCCACCATCAAATCAGAGTAATGATATAAAACAATGCACCTGTATGTGGTTATAGTCAAAGGAAGGTATGGAAATGACACTTGTATGGAATGCCAACAAAAGCAATAAAAAAGGACTAATTTCTAGGATCCTTGTTCTGTAGTGAGCCTGCTAAAAGGCAAGGAGAAACCTATCTGTTTTGCTAAATCAGATGAACTTACCCACGGGAATTTCCTCTTGAGTTACTACATCAGGCTGAATCTTTCGTTTGGCACGTTCTTCTTGAAAAAGTGTTGTTATGAACTACCCAAACTCCTTCCATTTATCTTCCTGATAAAAGCCTTCAGAAGTCAGGTAGTAAGTTGTTTGGTACTTACAGCTAGGTCCCTCTTTCTTATTTCAGTGCATAGATACCTATGACAAAAAGAACCGCGTGCAGACAGAATACTATAATATTCCCTGAAGAAAGTTTTTAATCAGCAGCTTCAAGAGTGCTCTGTTAATGAGAAATGGAAATGTTATAAATTCAGCCAACAGCCTTTATGTTTAATTTAGACAGTTTTCCTTGCAGCTCGAGAGTACAAAAGACCAGTGTCAGTGGCCTGTAGGCCCTTGCAGTTGCTGCTCAGTGATTAACCATGGAAAAGAAATGCTATTTGCAATTTAATTAGCTGGAGGATAACCTATAGGTAATACTGATAAAAATAATCAGCTAGATGCCAGTGAGCAGCTGGCATGAAAATCGGACAACACAGTGTCCGTAAAGTTTGATTTGTATTCTCAAAACAGCTTTATTCACAAAAAAACGCTCCTCTGCAAAAAAGTATAGTTTCTTGAGCCCATGTTTTTAGGCTTGTTTGAATTCTTGCTTGGCTGAGCTAAAGCCAATTCCTGGCAGCAGGATTTCAGCATATTCATTAAGTGCAATACCATATCATTGCTTTAAAAACATAGTGGATTGTAAATAAACAGTGAACACAATGACTCTACAAAAAGCCAACACAGCACTAAACAGTAGTTCAGCTGAAGGCAATTTCAATTGTTAATGCTTTTACTGTGTGCTGGTTTCAGCAGTTTTGAAGGTCTGTTTTCCTGAGTAGTGCTGTTCTGATGCTCAGTTGCTGTGGCCTCTTGGCTGGGGTTGAATCGACCTGCAATTCAGGATAGCTCTTCCAGACTACGTCTATAGTGACCTGATCATGACAGTGTGTCTTGCTGATAAGAACTTTTTCTTTATTTCAGAAGAAATATTTTATCTATACAACTGAAAGAAAAACCTTTCAATGTGATCGTGCTTTCTTTGCTCATGTCGACTGTCATTCTAGCTCAGAGCTACAGCAGTGCTGATTTCAAAGTATTGTGTTCAACCCCTGTGTTGATACATGGTTATATATGCATCAGGAGTGTATATGCAGATTTCTGATTTATATCACTTTCACTGCTACTACATGGAATTGTTTTATAAAGTATAAGTATTTCTCTAGAAGCAACCAGCTAGATCTGTTGAGTGCTGGAACCAGCTGAATCTTTTATCATATTGGGTATTTGTAGATGTGTGTGAGCTGATACTGCAGCCTTCTCCTCAGCTGGCGGTTCCTGGCTGCTCATTTTCATGAGACATAGGAGTGGCCTTATCTTTGAGATCTCTGTGTCAAGTTTGGTTGATATTGTACAGTAATGAGCATGGAAACCTCATGTCCTCAGAAAACCAGCTGGAATTGTATAATTCAGACTGTATATTACTACTGGTTTTGGTGGGGTTCCTGACGAGTTTGAAGGGTAAAGCCTGCTTAAAAACCAAAAGTGCCATTTGGTCCTTTTCCAGAAACCTGTTTACGAGGGATGCTAATCTAAAATAGCTACTTAGTGTAAAATACAAAGCTCTTCATATTTAGGGTGAAATCCGGAGTCTGGATTTGAAGGAACTAGATTGTCATCCTGAGAATCTCACCTATATCATCTACCCGTTTCACAAGGCTCCGTGGCATCCTGAACTTGGCAGGCAACTATTTATGTATCATGCTGATGACTGCAGGATAAATGACAAGGACATTGTTTATATAGAACTCCCCTCTGCTAATCCTGGCCCTTCTACTTCATTGTTGCTTGAGACTGGATGCATAAGAGCTATAAAGACAGGTCTCATTTTCTCCATCTGGAAGCTGCAGATAATACTGTTTGCTCACAATATCCCTCTGGTTTAGGCATTTATTGTTACAATAGTCCATTTCTAAACAATCTCATTGTAAAAAGAGACTGTTAAAACCATTTTAAAAGTAGTGTTTTGTAAGAGTTTAGTGGTGAATGTTTATATATTCAGCTCGTACTGTTAGAACACCAGTGTTTGTTCTATTTTATTGCATTTTTAGCTGAATAATAACATTTCTTGATTTAAAGTTGCATCTCTCTAATGACCTTTGCTGGATGCTAAATTTTAGATTGCATTTACATATGAGACACTGCTATTTTGTTAAGTAGGAGACATTATGAGGATAATCAGTTTATCGTAAGCTGTAATTCTATGTCTAGCAAGGATTCAAATTTCTAGGATGGAGGATGGCTAATGGCTTAGTGAAGTCTGGTAAAACATCTTTGAGATAAATCCCAGCATAATGAGATCAGTTCGATCTAACTGTAAAATGGAAGAGAAACTTAATTTTAATTTTCAAATGCACAGTTTGGTGCTTTGCTTTTTTATTTTACAACTTGACAGAGATATGTCTGCAATTAAAAAAATGCTGGAACTGGATGGATCTTTTGAATATGCATAAACTAAAAGGGAGAAACTAAACGAAAAAAAAAAAGGAGAAGTAGCTAGCTTCATGTAAGGTTCGATTTTTCTATTCTGCGGAAACTAATTTGCCTCCAATGTAAATTCTCTGGTGAAAGGATGTGCCTACTTTGCAGCTACAAGATGCTTCTTACATAGGTACTAAATGTGTGTGGGTATGGGTATGTAGTATGTGGGTACTAAAATAGTACAGGCAGCAAAATAACAGTAACAATAATTTCAGTCACAGAGATCCACAGTTACATATGCAATCAAGGGGTCCTTGTCAAATTAGGCAGCATCTGGTTTCTTGGCATTTAGGTTTGTATTTTAACTAATGTGTTAACAACAGTTTCCACTTTTATTTTTAAATGTATGCAGTATATAATGCTTTTGTGTTTTATTATTTTCATGCAATTACAGTGCTTGTGACAGAAACTGGACAGGCCCTGCTGCAGGATTAAAGCTGCTGTTTAAGCACGCAGCATATGAAGTGGCAGCGCAAACTTTTTAGGGGAGTCAGTACATTTTCACCCTGAACTCCAAAGGGAATAGTAACTTGCTTACATACACAAAATATTCCAGAAAAGCTGTGTATTTAAAATACGATGGCTTTTTCTGAAATTGCTTCATGTTTTGGAGTCTGAGGAGGTACATCACGGTGAATAGCCTTCTCAAGCTTTAGCCTCTGAGACAGCTCAGGAGCTACTAACACCACTGTCATTTGTGAGTCACAGTAGTTTTGTCACCTAAAATCTGTGTGTGACTGGCAACATTTCAGGGGTAAGGGAGCACCACTTCTGACAGCTCTTGTGAATCAACTCTTGAGTAACAGGACGTTGGCAAGTGTAGGAGATGGCTCACGCTGAGCAGAAAGATCCTCTGTTCCCACTATTTTCGAGACCCAGCATGGAAGTAGAGCCCAGAGCAAGAGACGGAGCGACTGAGGGCACTCACCAGCTTAGCACTGAGCTCTTCCAGAAACTGGCTGTATCTATTAAAAAGGAGAGCACAGGGGGCACAGAAGGCAGGCGCTGAAGGACCTGGGGAAAAGCCAATACTACATCTGGGGCCCAAGATCCTCTTCCTTCTGATCATCTGCTGAGAGCCCAGCTTTCTCTCTCTTTGGAGCAGAGCAGGACAGCAGTAGGGAAGGTTTGTAGTATCTGTACTGAGGCAGAGGATGTCAGAAGTACTGTGCTACAGTCTGAGGCAGAGGGGGTTTACTGGGTTAGGAAAGTAGTACCAAAACCCAGTGCCTTCCCTCCAGCATATGTAGTACAGATTTTTTTAAAAATAGTATTTTGTTTCTTCGTATAATGTCACACAACACACTGTGGGACTCAGACAGATAATAGAATTTCACCTCTGATTTTTCCCTCATTTTTGAGATAATATTTGATTAGACAAGTGAAAAGCTCTTAACTCCAAGAAAAAAGTAAAAATTTTAAACAGGAAGTAAAAACTGACAGCACTGCTTTCTGCATGTCTATACCTATTTATCTACAGCCATACACTCCAAGCATGCTCAGGAACAATCTTTGGCACTGAAATGAAGTTGTTTCTACTGGGACATTGCCAGAATTTTTCCCAACCCAGATTTGGCTCTCATCAAGTACCATTCCCGCAAGCCTTTCCCAGCCCCTGGCAGTGGGGAGGGACTGTTCCCAGCAGACAGTTTGCACAGGGCCGTCCCATGTTGGGAGCTGAGCGAGTTCACCAGCATTGGCACGGCAGTTCCCTGCCAGCTGGCCTTGGCGGAGCATTGAATTTACTGGTATTGATGAAGCCTTCCTACCCTGAACAGTCTAGTCTCTTAGATACATTGCATACATTCAGGATGCTTCTCAAAACAAGACTTTAGATTATTATCTTGTTTCAGTCTCGGGACTTCCCCCGTTGTCTGAAAGAACAACTTCTAGATCCGTCCTAGATCTGTCTCGCAGGAAATGCAGTGCCCTCAACTAGCAGTGCCGAAATAGCCTATTTCAACGCTGTGTGGAAACACATGGCCAAAGGAACCTCAGCGGGCAACAAGCTCTGCCCACAGCAGTTCACAAACTAACTGACGAAATGCAGGACTTCGTGGTTACAGAAACTGGCAGTAACGGTTTATTGACAGGAAAACTGGCTTTCCTGAATTGTACTGTTCTGTGGTGCAGAGTTAGGAAAACAGGGCAATTAAAACCTAGGCCTGTTTTGCACAGTTTGTAATTAGCCAGCTCTGGAATAGTTCGGTTTGACTGTGGTTTGTTGGAGTATCCCACTGAAAATACTCATTACAGGGGAAGCAGTGGTTTTGTGAGGAATATAAACTTCCCATAGCTCCGATCAGGTACTAGGCCTCACTCCCATGGCTGGGCCCACACCGCTGAGGCTTGGTCGAGGGCCCGGTGTCGGCGTTTCCTCACGATGGGGTCA
>NW_008796221.1:5591162-5591486 GCF_000699145.1 Aptenodytes forsteri | reverse complement strand
TGCCGAGGCGTCGGGGCTGGCGCGGCGCCCGGGAGCCGGAGCAGTGCAGTGCGGGGACTGGGGCGCGATGCCTTAGAGTGGGGCGGCAGCAGCCTCCGCCCCCGCGCGGGGCCTGCCGTGCTTACCCCGGGGGAGCTCGGAGAAAGCTTAAACCCTCCTTCTCTCCCGTGGTTAGATGGAGGCTGTCCAGAGGCCCCGGTTCCAGAGCTCTCCCCTTCTGTCATTTTCCCCATCCTAGAATCATAGAATCATAGAATCATTGAGGTTGGAAAAGACCTCTAAGATCATCGAGTCCAACCGTCGACCCAACACCACCATGTCCAC
>NW_008796221.1:5575461-5590873 GCF_000699145.1 Aptenodytes forsteri | reverse complement strand
ACACCCACCTCGCTACAACCTCCTTTCAGGTAGTTGTAGAGAGCGATGAGGTCTCCCTTCAGCCTCCTTTTCTCCAGGCTAAACAACCCCAGTTCCCTCAGCTGCTCCTCATAAGACTTGTTCTGCAGACCCCTCACCAGCCTCGTTGCCCTTCTCTGCACACGCTCCAGCACCTCAATCCTCCCAGTTTGAAACCTAAGCTTTTCTTTCTAAAAACAGGAGAGGGAGATTTTGTTTTCAAACACAGGTTTTTCCTTCCCTGTAATGCACACTAGCAGTGAAAATGATCCCTTGAAGCAGCCCAGGCTGGGAACTGTCTGGCAGCTCTGTGGAAGAGGCCTGGGGGTACAGGAGGACAGCAAGCAGTGTGTCTGGCAGCAGAGCAGGCTGGCAGCAGCCTGGGCTGAACAAACAGGAACACAGCCAGTAGATCCATGGAAGTGATTAGTTTGCGCTGGTCAGGCAGTTAGAACATGGCAGCTGGTTTTGCGCTCCTCAGTGTAAGGAGGAGCTCCTTGTTTAGGGCAGTTACATGGTGAGGGAAATCTTTTTTTATTTGATACATTTAAATTTTTTTGGAATAGCTTATTGCTTGAAGTACGCATTTGGGATACATATTTAAATTTCTTGATGTTGAAAAAGTGCAATAAATTTTTTTAACCTCAATCTTCCCTTCTTTTCTACCCCATTCTGATTTAATGTGTGCTTTAACTTTAATTCTGTGCTTTAACTGCCAGGTGATTGTATGAAAGGTGGCAATTTCAATATCTATCCCTATTCTGAACAATGGGTGACTGTGATTTGCAGTCCTGGACATAGGCCCTCGGGCTATATCTCACTTCACTTTAGAAAGCAGGTACCCAAAAGAATTCCAGATGTTAGAGGATATATTCAAGGTCCTGCAGGCTCTCGCTGGCAGAACTGGGAAACAAGTGTGGCTCTCGGGGTGGCTGGCTGATGATAGTAACATGCTTTTCTGTCAGATCATTTCATAGAATCATAGAATCGTTTAGGTTGAAAAAGACCCTTAAGATCATCAAGTCCAACCGCAAACCCTACACTGCCAAGTCCACCACTAAACCATGTCCCTAAGCACCACATCTACATGTCTTTTAAATACCTCCAGGGATGGTCGCTCCGCCACTTCCCTGGGCAGCCTGTTCCAATGCTTGATAACCCTTTTGGTGAAGAAATCTTTCCTAATATCCAATCTAAACCTCCCCTGGCGCAACCTGAGGCCATTTCCCCTTGTCCTATCGCTAGTTACTTGGGAGAAGAGACCGACACCCACCTCACTACAACCTCCTTTCAGGGAGTTGTAGAGAGCGATGAGGTCTCCCTTCAGCCTCCTTTTCTCCAGGCTAAACAACCCCAATTCCATCATCCACTCCTTATAAGACTTGTGCTCTAGATCCTTCACCAGCTTCATTGCCCTTCTTTGGACATGCCTTATGTTTTTCTTCTGAGTCAGGTTAATGCATCCCTGATGCGAAGTAGCGGTGAATAAATCAGTGCTGATTTTTTTCCTTTTAAATGCATGTTTTAAAAAAGATCCACAAACTTAATGTTTAAGTTCAGGAATATATTTTTCAGAAGAGCATCCTAGGATATAACTTAACAATCTGAGTGTGACTGATGCTTTTTCCTTACAGTGTGTGCATGTTGGAACAGGCAGGCTCAGAGCTTCCAAAGCAGCAACAGAAGTAATCTTAAACGTTCCTGAAACTAGGGTGAGTCCCCTGGAAAACGGCTTGCAAGTAGCTTCTGAAGACTCTGGACTCTCAACGTGCACAGTAGGTAACTTGTAAAGGAAAGATTTTTTTGTAACTGTTCATGTTTGTTCATTTCCTTGTGGAACTAAATTGCATTCTTTCAATGTTTATTAACAATTATTCCTGAAACAAGCTAGGAAATATAAGGCTTTTGTAAATGATTTGTGATTAGATTTTTTGTGAGGATCAAAATTTTCTTTTTCCTGAAAACCTGCTTTGTTTAAGGAAAAAAACATTTAAAAATAGGTCTTGAAAATCTAAGTGTAGTTCATACACAAAAACAGCAAAGCTGCATTGTTAGCTGGTAAAATGACTTCTTTTTTTTTTCCCCAATGAGGTTGGGCTTTGGATTGATGCTGGAAGCAGGTATGAAAATGAGAAGAACAATGGAACTGCTCACTTCCTTGAGCATATGGCTTTCAAGGTGAGTATGAGTATGGATGTAGAAGTTTACAATGGATTTTAAAGTTATTTATCTTTAAAGATCAATGATAAGAACTTTGTCAGAATTGTATAAATAAATTTTCGAAATTGAGAAGAGAAAAAAAAAAAGCTGACAACTTAGACTTTGGTTTCTATTAGAAAATGAAGCTAAAGTCCTAGTTCTGTGTAGCTGATACACAACTATAGTTTAGTAACACAGGTCTAATTTTAACTCACTTTTAACTTCTTGTAATAGTCTTAGAAGACACATAGTCCACCTTTTGCCAGCTTTTTATTTTCATTTGGGAGCATAGTAGGATTTATATCTGACTTTCAAGCTTGGAGAGATTAGTATGCCAGTTTTCTTTCCAGAAGACTTTTTCTTTCTCTTGACCTTGACTTTTCCAGACAAGAAGTAGTAATGATGAGTAGGTGAATTAAAGGGTCTAGTTTGATTTTCTTACTGTTTTATTTCAGGGAACAAAAAAGAGATCTCAGTTAGACCTTGAACTAGAGATTGAGAACATGGGAGCTCATCTGAATGCGTATACATCCAGGGAGCAAACCGTGTATTACGCAAAGGCTTTTTCGAAAGACTTACCAAGAGGTAACTGCTTTCATTCATCAGAAAAGCAGCAAAGAATGAAGTGCTTATCCAGCTCCCGATGAGACAACACAGAATGGTGCTTTTGCAGTGTAATAGTCCCTTCCTTCCCGGGTGAAAAGTCCTTTCTTGAACTTCACAGGAATGTGAGAATGCAGGTTTGGAAAGGAGAGTGCCAGCAGGGAAGTTGATATTTGAAACATTTTTGTCTTTAGATTCCCAAAAGAAAATACCTTTTGGACTTCCCCCTTCCTGCAGAGCAAGTCTTTTGTCCCCTTGCAAATCTTATTAGCAAATCTTGGGCCACTTGGTCTTTGCGGTGGGTTTTACTTTTGGAACCAGATTTTTTTGGTAGTCTGAAAATATCCTTTCCATTCCCATCTCTATTTTCAATTAGCTGTGGAAATTCTTGCTGACATAATACAGAACAGTACCCTGGGAGAAGCAGAGATTGAGCGTGAGCGAGGAGTTATACTTCGAGAGATGCAAGAGGTTGAAACCAATTTACAAGAAGTTGTCTTTGATTACCTTCATGCTACAGCCTATCAGAAGACAGCCCTAGGACGGACAATTTTAGGACCCACTGAAAACATCAAGTATGTCCAAATTTGTGGCTGTCTTTAATTGTGTGGTAACTTTTATATATTGAAGAGACTCATCTGAAAACATAGGGAACAGCGTCAGTTTTCATTTTTACCTGGAAGGTAGCTGAAACTGCACTGGATATAACTGTAAGAATTCCCCTATTGCCTTAATTGCCCTGTATGCAGGCATCAAAGGGTATGTGAGCTTCAGATGTCTACTCCATGTCTTCATTATTTGCCGTATTTTTCTCCTGTTTGTTAAAAATGCATCTGACACAAAATTGGAAATGCTCCTTTTTACCATCGGTCAGGTGTTGGGCATTATCGTAAATACAACTGTGTTTGCACTGCTCTGTCAGCATTTGTTTATACCAGTGCAGACCAGGAGACTGCTAAATGTGCTGTTTTCAAAGTGGCATGAGATCATAAGTGGATCCTGTCTCCACCTGACTGAGTTGTAATTCTTATTCTTTCTCAGGAAGCTACAAGAGCTTTGAAAGGCAAAATATATCAAGTTCCTATTTCCTTTTTAGGAAGCCACCCTTATTTTAGCTTTCTGCCTCTATGCAGAGCTCTGTGCATTGGCAGAACTTACAATTATTTTGATATTGTATTTTTCTATACATTTAGCTCTTCTTACTCTAATAAACTTTACTGACACAGTAGTGATGTTTCCTTGACTGTTTCTAGATCCATAAACCGTAATGACTTGGTGGAGTACATAACAACACATTACAAAGGACCCAGAATGGTCCTGGCTGCTGCTGGAGGTTAGTATGAGATATTCACCCTGGATCATGTGAAACTATGCTTAAAACCATAGCCTTTAAGTTTCTGGGAACAACATGATGAATTACCCATTGTTCAGTAGGTCCTGGAAGTTCATGGTTAGCCCTGCATGTTTTGTGCCTTCATACCCTTTGAACTTTTGTTCCTTTTTCCCCTCAGTAATATTCCAGAAACATTCTTAAACCAGTAACTGGAAGTGAATTGGAGGCCAAGGTCATTCTTCCCTGTGGGCAGGAAAAGAGGGGCCTAGAAGGGGTTCAATGTGAAAAGGGGAGTAGCAAGGAAAGCAGAGAAAGGGAAATAACATTGAGGCTTGAAATTGAGAGCAAACAGCTTGATTTGGTGTAATATTAATAGAAGATGGTTGAAGAGAATTAAGGAGGGTGATAATCATGATCTTACTCTGTATAACAGGGAGGTGTGAGGAATCTGAAAATGTGGCATTAAAGGGGGGGAACAATAAATTGCTGCTTGGTTGCGTCTTTAAACTGCACAACAATTTAAATTAATTGTTTACAGAGTAACAATTACAAAGTATGTGAAATATCTTTGTTCAGGGGTCTCTCATGATGAGCTACTTGACCTAGCAAAGTGCCACTTTGGTAACTTGCCATCGGCTCCAGAAGGAGGACTGCCACCCCTGCCACCTTGTAGCTTCACAGGTAGTGAGGTAAGCTGTTAGATGGCTTTTTGAGCTGGCCTTTATATCCCCTGTGAGCACAACTGACACATGCTCTCTGCTGAGGAGAGAAAACTTCTCGGCCACAGGCTCAGCAGATTAAAAGGTTTCTTGCCCCTGGTGAATGCAACGGAGTAGCTGCCTTCCAAAGCAGGACTTGCCAACCTTTCTTGGACAAGCCTCACTGCTGCCACTTTTTCTGCTTCGTCAGTTCTTGGAGGAATACCTCCCTTACCCCTGCTGCTACTTTCCTTTTACCCTCTTGCCTATGGTGTTGGACCATTTCCACTTGTTGGGAATCACTAATTTAAAGGATATGGCAGAGAACCGAGGCATCTGCATTCTATTGCCGGCTCTATTTGGATTTTGAAAAGTCATCAGCTTTCCTTGCTGCTGGTTGTCATAAAATGACTTGTAATGCCCTCTCTACATACGTGGCGTTAGGCTTGCTGTTGGCTAAGTGCTCTGAAATTGCCACAGGGAAGACTAGTTAAGGCCAATGTTAAATAAAGCTTTATACACTTCAATTTTTTGTTTTCTGTGTGCATGCTTTATAATCCAGATGTAATGGAAATGTCTTGTCTCCTGATATTTAGCTTCCCGTGTACATTACTGTGCACAGGTTGTACTACAGCTACTTTCATATGTTCCCACAGATTCGTATAAGAGATGATAAGATGCCCTTGGCACACATTGCGATAGCTGTTGAAGCAGCTGGTTGGTCGCACCCAGATACAATCCCACTCATGGTAGCGAATACTCTGATAGGTAATTGGGATCGTTCCTTTGGAGGAGGCGTGGTGAGTGAACCTGCAAGCACCTTCCTGCTCTTAATGAGGCTGGTGAGATCTCTCTGATTGGGTAGTACCAATACAGACCCGTTCAAACCTGTCATCTGATGGTGTTACTGCTACTTCATGGCTATTTCTGAAGGTCCTTTTTTGGAGTGGGAGAAGGGGATCCAGTCGTGAGTCTGAGATTATTTGTTGCCCAAGATCTGGGAAAATATTAGGAAGTGGTTCTAAACCACCAAAATAGAGGTGACTTGAGGTCTGCCAGCCCTCATGGAAAGTAGGATGTTTCATATGTGTGTGTCATCAGAACCTGTGGGTATCAGTAACTGTCCCTTTCTTGAACCGAAGTAGCTTTATGATTTTGGCTTAAATCTGGGCTGTTACTTGGAAACATGAGGTTACATGCAAGGAAAGAAACTGTTGAGATGAAGAGCTGATAATTAACCTCGTAGCTTCTGCTGGAGCCTGTGATACTACTGCATGTTCTGTTATTGAAATGAAAACAGGAGACCATGGAGGTGACTAAGTAGGCTTTCAAAAAACTTCATAAAATAATATCTTTTTCTTTTGCCTTAATGAAAACAGGAGACCATGGAGGTGACTAGTAAGTAGGCTTTCAAAAAACTTCTTAAAATAATATCTTTTTCTTTTGCCTCAGCAGAATTTATCCAGTAAACTTGCTCAGATTGCCTGCCATGGTAACCTGTGTCACAGTTTCCAGTCCTTCAACACCTGCTACACTGATACAGGGCTGTGGGGACTCTATATGGTCTGTGAGCCATCCACTATACAGGACATGGTGCACTTTGTTCAGAGAGAATGGTAAGCTAACAACTCTTTCTCTAAAAAGATTGTTTTCAGTGGAGGAGTACAATTTAAAAAAAATAGCAATAATTTAAAGAGAGTATTTTTGTTTCTCTGCTTAGGCTTGCCTAGAAAAAACAAATGTATCAAATTCTAAACTTTTGACACTCACCCCCCCCCCAGCCAGTTTCTGGCACCCTTATTTGGAGTGAATAGCTTAAGCTTTAGGTTTGGTTTTCTTTTTCTGCCCTGGAAGAATAAATAGTAACTGTAGTTAATATATAGCAGTTAATGTATAGCAGTTAATATATAGCATTCCTTGTACAAGAAAATATGGCAGTGATTTTTTTTTGACTTGCAAGTGACAGGAGTTATGAAAATGCGTCAAATCTTTTAGAATACTACTAAGTCATTATCCAGTGCCCATGAACTGCGTGTTTGACAACTGGAAGAGTAAATATTCATGAATGAGAATAATGAATGTGCAATTACCTACAGACATTAGTAGTTACCCATTCTGCAGTTGCTATCCCACATGACGTACCAGGTGGTGGTGCTATACAGAGTTCTAGTGAGTGCGTAGGGAAATGAAATGATGTAAGGTAGGTGAGCTGTTATATGTGGACTTTTGAAACCTGGGATTCTAGATAATATTAATTCATCTAAGGCTTAAATCTGAATTGAAAAGATGTCCATAGGTGTAACTGTAATGCTTGGACTGCAGATGTGATTAGAAACAGACATGTTATTTAAGAGCACTGATTTAAAGTGGGTGAAGTTGAAACAAAAGTTGAAAGAAAACTTGAAAATGAGGAGTTTCTTTAATCACGTAGATCACTTCTCATATACTATTATTTTATGAGATCTTTGTGAACAACTTGTGGAGAAAAAATGGCCTCATTTTAGCTGTCTGTTTGCTGCAGCTTAGCACCAGGGAAGGTATGAACTATTCCTGTGACAAGAATGTGTTAAGGTATCTAATGCATTCCCCTGTCCTAGTGAAATGTTCCTTATGCAATGTGGTATATCACTATCTCACCGAGAGCCAGGACGTAATGGATTGCCTTCTGGGCTAATTGCCTCTAATTGTTTGGCTCCTACTGTCTTAGCAACAGCTATTCTCAAGATAGCAAATATAGACTACACTTGGCTCAAAATATTCATTTAATAAAATGAAATATAGCTCTTCTAAGGGGGAAAACTTGCTCCTAGGTATATTTGTATGCTTCCAAAAAACCCTACTCTTATGCTGCTGTTTTGCATCCTATGGCTTGTTTCCATACCAAATTCTCTTACCAGCTCTGTCTACAGAAAAGACGTGCCTGGTAGGTGTGCTAATGTATACGCACCTCTCTATCACAGGAAATCTTCTGTGCTACAGGTTACTGTTTTTAATGCCTTTGGATTTAAACTATTTTTCAGGATAAGACTTTGCACAAGTGTTACAGAAAATGAAGTAGCTCGAGCAAAAAATCTTCTAAAGACAAATATGCTGCTACAACTTGATGGTGAGACTTACGAGAGCTTTTTATTCCTAGTGGAGTTGTATGCTGATAACTGAAGCATATTTTCCCCTATTTTAGGATCCACACCAATCTGTGAAGACATTGGAAGACAAATGCTGTGTTATAAGCGCCGAATCCCAATTCCAGAACTTGAGGCAAGAATTGAAGTAAGTGGCAGTCACATTGCAACTTTTCAATTAGGCCCTTCAGAAATTTAGTTGCTACGGGAAGTAGCAATACAGAAGTTAGACTATTTCCAACTGAGAAAATTGTCAACTGTTTTGTTGCCTCTTCCCCTGGATTATACAAAATTAAGATCAGTGTCTCTTAATACTTTTTTAGATGGGATTGGTAACAAAGATGCCTCTTTACCCCTTTTAGGCTATTGATGCCCAGACTATTAGAGAAGTTTGCACAAAGTACATCTACAATAAGCATCCTGCAGTTGCAGCCGTGGGTATGTTGTATAAATTTCCTTACCCTCCGATAACCCCTCCACACCAATTGGTATCAGTTTAGCATGTGTCATGGCCAACTTTCTTTAACTTCCAGGTCCAATTGAACAACTTCCAGAGTATAACAAAATCTGCAGTGGCATGTATTGGCTTCGTGAGTAGTGAATAACAAGAACTTTCAGTGTGTTTGAGCTTTTAAAAACAAACAAACAAAAACCCCAACAAACAACTACACCCCTGTTTAAAGCTTTTGAGTTGGAGAAATGTATTTGAGAAGATTAAAACTCAAGAACCAGCCATTCCTGTGTATCTGTATAATTAAGGACAGAATGAAAACATGTACAGTATTTGCATTTTTATTATAAAACAAAGATTGTCAGTAAGAGTCATTTCTTGACTTTAGTAGCATTCATCACTTGTTCTTGAGCAGCTTTCTTCGCCTTGACCATTTCAACGAGTTCCTGGAGAGTTGGGGGGGAAAAAAAAAAAGATAGTTATCTACATGTGGAACTTGTTAACAGTGCTGTGGTTTTGAACACTACATATATTCAGCCTGAAACACTCTAGCTCTCAACATAGTGAGGAATCTAGACAGTTTAATACCTTAAAACAATTTCTTAGAAACAAATAAATTAATGGAAGGTCAATGCTCATCTAATCCCTCTGTAGCAGGAACTTTACGTACAAAAGGCTAGGGATAGGACTTTACCATCTACAAGAGCTTGCTGTCAAATTGTAAGGCTGATTTCACAAGACAGACTTCCCTTCCCAGCTTCCAGAGCCACTACTTTCACTGAGGAAAACTTAGTCCTTACTGCTCCTTTGGGGTTGAGTTACCGAAAAAAAAAAGTTTCTCCTTAAGGCTCCATCTTGTGCTAGTTTGCTGTTGTCAGGTACTGTCTCTGGTAGGGAAACCAACAGTAAAAGCAAAGATCTGGGCTAATTACAATCCTAGAAGGAGGTGAGGTACCTTACCTTATATCGCTTCATGCAGTCTTTTTTTGACCGGCCTGGAACAGCTGCTGCTATTTTCTCCCATCTTTCGGGAGTATTTACTGGATAAGTCTTCAATGCTTGTTCTAAAAGCTTTTGTTCTTCTGTAGTCCAAGGGGATGAATCTAAAGGTGATCCTTTTTTTAAATGCAAAAATGACAGTAAGAAAAAAAAAATTAATAAGGAGTCTATGAGATAAGCCTAAGAAAACATTGTAAAATCTGTTATAGTTGATTTAAAATCCTTGCAGTTTTGTGATACAACTAGTTTGACCTAAGGACTACCCAGTATTAAAAACCTGAAAGAAAAAAAAAAACCACCCCAAACCCTGGAACTGACTGGGATCTTAAAATAAAGTACAGAGAAGTTAAAGGTAACATCTTTCATTGTCAGCTGGGTGTTAGATCACTGTAGCTGCCCTGTGAAGCCACAGCATTAGGGCAGCAATGTAGCTTTTCCTTTTGCATTTCAGTTAGGAACGCTTAGTAAGGAAACACAGCCTTCTGCAAGTGTCTGCAAAATTTGATGGGAGGAATTTAACAGGAGACCAAAGCTTAGCTGTAGGATGATGCTGTATTTCAAGTGCATCCCCTCAGGCCTACTCTTAACTGAAAAGGTAGCACCCTCTGAGGAACAGATAATCTCAGCATCAGACTTAACCTGTTGCCTCACCAGGAAGTATTTCAAACTGTCACTATTTAGTTAACTGTGGTTTGTACTGTGTGTACCAGAAACCCTCAAATCCAGCAACAGAGCCTGGATCACTTTCTTACTTGCTATATAAGTTTGTTTGTAAGCAAGTCTTAAGTAAGTTCTGGATTACTTTCTTACTAAGGTACACAGGGGAGACAACTCTGCAAGAAGGGCTCCCTTTTCACCTTTACCTTCAAATCGTTCCGACGGGGCAGCACTGTCCATCTGAGGCACCACACCATGTTCTTTTTTAAATTTGTCAAATGCTTTCTTGTTTATATCATCTTTTTGATGAGGGTCTATGAGCAACAGACATTGAATAGAATAATTATTGCAACAAAATTAAAGCTGGATGTAATAATAAAAACATTGCAGAGCAGATTATTGTAAACTAATAATCACATAATCAAAAAACCTAATTCCTACTTCCTTTAAAATGATGGTAAGGAGGTTGGTAGATTAAAAAAAAAAAAAATCTTTCAGGGTCCAACAAGCTTTACTCAAAGTATCAGGCTCTCCAACCCCTATCCTGCTTTATACTGCTCAGATGAATACTTTCTCCGTGTAAGCTTAAGCCTGAATCTGCAACTTCACTGAAATCAAAAGGGATTATTCTCTCAAGTAAGGGCTGCGGCACAAAACTTGCAATTACCCAGAGTACCAGCGTGTCAGAGGGGCAGTCAGGAACATGGGGAAAGCCTGGGTCCTCCTTGTGCAGGTATTGGAATGGAGAAACTTCTTAAACTTTGTTTTTTGGAATGTTGGTTTTCCTTAAGAACGTACTCAAGAGCCTCCTCTCAGTATGCCAGCTCTCTAGGCTCCATTTACCACAAGAGGAGATGAGCCACATTAATTCAGGTGTCTGAGTCTGTTGCTGAATTCCATTCATCTTTTTAAAGTATCTCTATAGCGTCATCAATTTCATTTTTCTAGATGCCTTCCTTTGTAGAGAGCTTGCTCAGAGGCCAGTTTGTCTCTCTCCGAGTGTAGAGGAGCCTAGGCAATGTATATGGCCTAGACATCTGTGCATCAAGTTAGATTAAAAGAATTCCTGAGATTCACTGATGAGGTGGTGACTTACACAATAGCTATTAGGCTGAAGATACTGAGTCACATAAATGCTCCTCTAAATCTTCCATCTGAACTACATTTGTGTTGGGGACGTACAGAGGATTTTCTCGTAATAGAAACACAATGCTGTTCAACGAAAATCAAGCTGTATAGAAGCATGCAGACCATCTTATTACAAAAATAAGGTAATATAGATACCAAGCTTTTGGAGGCTCTTTGCTTTATTGATGACATCTTTTGCTGTTCGTTTTATTCCAGTAGTAGAGTGCAAGTTCATGTAATTGGCAATAACTTCCCACCTAAAGCAAGAACAGGAAGGGTAAACCAGCATATTACATAATAGCTTATCTTCATATAAGCTACTTTCAAGCTCCCGTACACATTTATATCAACTCTTAAGTTTAATCATACTTAAATACATATAGACTGTCATGGTAAATATCCTGGAAAGCTTTCCGTCACTAAATGCAGAAGTTTCCCTTAAGAATTCAGTCAGCTTAGGTGACCTTCTTGGCTTCTGATACAGAAGAAGGATGGGGTAGAATATAGGTGTGTAAGTGCAAACCTCAAATCCTCAAAACTCTGCTCAGCTGTTGCTTTCCTGAATTCTCTAAACACCTCTGACATTAAATACTGCAGGCTGCACTGAAAGGGCTGAGAAGTTACTAACCCTGTTTCCACTACCCCCAAAAAGAATACCTAAACATCAGGTAAAGGGGCTTCAACAGGAGACACCTGGAACAACCCTAGCCCCGAAATTATTCCTAGTGCATTCTCAGAAAACGGAGGGGAATATTTGCACCTGATCAGACAGTAGGATCGTATCTAGGCCTGTGTTCTCAATGAGTACTCTTGACTGCCGAGCTGCGGTGCAGAAACAGGTACTGGTATCATCTCCATAAAGAGTATGACAGCTTGTTTTTTTTTTAAAGAGTAAGCATCCAAATCTTGTAATGGAGGCTTCAAATCTGTAAATCCTAAGTGGAAGAAGGCATTTCACTCCTGGGAAAGAACAGGATTTAAGGCATGCTCCTGTTCTTGAAGCTTATTAGTAAGCTGATTGCCAGGGCTGCTTTTCTGTGAAGCCCAGCCTTTCCCTTTTCCCCTGGCTCTCCCCTAAAGAGAGTTGGGCCACTTAACTTGTATCTCTGGCTGTTTTCCTCCTATTGTGTAGGGGAGAAACCAGCCTCACATTCATTGTGGAGCCACTGTAAGTAGCTTACACACTTGTATTCCTACCCAGCTGCATCACGGTCACTGTGCCAGTTTTGTTTCCTGCTTTAATGACTGGAGCCTCTCCTGTAGTAAGCCTTGTGCAAACATGCACCTCAGCACAATCTTGCTGATGGACTGAGGCCCAAGTTTGGGGGGAAGCAAGATACAGAGCCAGAGCTAACTCCAATGACACGTAGAGCATGGTACTAAGAGAAGACAAACCACAGGCTGCTCAACAGTCAAGGAAAAGGAGGACGTTTAGGGAGTCCTTATACTGACATCATACTTAGGATGGTCTGAAAATAAGCCGTATTATGCTTATTATTTAATTAAAAATGGTTAGTAGGGCTTTTAACACCAAACCCGAGAAGTACCTTGAGTTAGTCCCTGCTGGGAAGAGGTTCACAGCTTTAATTAACAACTGTAAATCATCTTCTGGCCAATTTTTGCTTCCCCCTCCACCACCAGTGGTTGACTTTTCTGAACTCTTTGTTGCTTGACGCATACGAGCTTCTGCCTCTTCTTTCTCTCGCCTTATTTGTTCATTTATTTCTTCTATCTGAAGGATTGTAAACAAGCATTATTTATTTATTTATTTATTTTAAATATTTTACAGCGACACAAACCCCTCTCTCTGGAATTGCTTTGAGCCTTGAATTTTGCTTACTTTCTGTTCTGTATATTATACATCAGGAAATGGAGGAGCTTATCTGCTCCAGTATTATTTCCCTCCATCCTGTGTGTAAATTTGGCCATCCCAGATTAGGAGCTACAGCAGGAATCCATCACAAGTTCACTAGGAAATTAAATAAACACTCCCAGGATTGAGGCAAAACTTCCGAATCTAGCGTGAATGTCCAGGCTAACACCTGACTTACAGGGACAGATCCACAAAAGTATTAAGAACCTAAAGTGACTAGTGAGGGCAGTTGAACATCCATGTTGAATGCACTGATTCCCAAATCTTCCAACCTAACTGCTACCTAAGCCTGGTGATGCCAGAAATTCTCAGTTACTGTGGTTGTACTAAGTTAGCATTAACTGCAACAACCCAGATTTTAGTTACTAAGTGCTTACTCAGGGTTAGATGGCCACGTGTAGTTTGTTAGCAAGCAATTCAGCAGAACTTGAGTTATCCAGCGCTCATCTTTGTGAACTGTAATCACATCTTGAGACTCTGGTGTGACGTATCTTTAGTGTATCTGAGTATGCCCAGTCCAGTCTTGGCAATATTAAAAAAGCTATGCACTTACGCCTGTTGGCAGGATGCTCAAAATAGGTTTCTTGCTGTCTATCTCATAATAAAATCTTCCTGGCAAAAGGAAAGTTATCTGATAGATAATTTTTATTAATGCAAAAGTGGAACAGTTTTAACAGAGAGACAGAAAGGTGACTGTCCCATGTTTGGAACATGCTCCTGGAGACTGGGAAATTGGATTCAGTTCCCTGTAGAACAAGAGGGATTTGAGTCTTAAGTTGTCTGATGAGTAAACCTGACCCTGGGATGGGGACAGATAATCTTCCCCACCAGGAAAGAAAGTTCACAGCTATGAATCCAAAGCAGATGAGAGAAAGCACCTCACTCTTTCTGCAGCATGTGGGTTCAGCCTTATTAGTCCAAATGGCTTTTCCCTGCTGCCAAATTTAGGCAGATCCTTGCTGAGTTTTGTAAATCTTGATCACAAGTGTCTTGCTTTTCCCATACTTTGGTATCCAACCCACTGGCCCTTCCAGTGGCTACAGCCTGCAGCACTTAAGTCCTTTTGTGGATCTAGCCCCAGGTCACGGGTCCTAGACTAGGATCTTCCTTGTGTAACAGAATAGGTTAAGACTGCCCTCCTTCCCCTCTAGGTAATTGCTACCCATTGTTGGGCAAAATTAAATTCCTCTACTGTTCCTGTATACTGTGCAAGTGGTAGGTTTTGTGTCCTTTACTAATTAACAACATGTACCTTTTTTCTCAGCTGGCCCTGGTTATTTCACCAGCCGTGAACCACACTGTGTAAAATGAAGCAGAGATCAAGTCTGCCTGGGGACTCCGAAGCTCAGGTCTTTGTGTTTAACAGGCAGGATGCCACAGCAGCTACATTGTATCTTACTTCAATTCAGTCATGTAGATTTCACAAATCAAATTATTCTGTTATTTTGATTTGACACTCGGCATAATTACCTGTTTTACTACAGCCGCCTTTCCTCCTTCCCTTGTTGTGGATGTAAGTGCTTCATTCAAGCATTGCAGACTAAAAATAAATTATTAAGTTACAATGGATAGCTAGTAGAAAGATGGGTATCAAAACGAGCAGGAATCAGCAGCAGGAAGGCTTACCTTGCTAGCTCAAGGCGATCACAAAGCTTTTCCACCTCCTCCATCATTTTAACACAATCTGCCTCATTATCAGAAAAGTAATTCCAGTTCTGGAAGCAGAAATATATGTTCTGCAAAGTTCTTGAACTTTGTTGTCCTGTTCCTTCAGACAAAGGCTTAACACACAGCATTCTTCAGCCACTGCTGTGTTTGGACCTATTTGGTCAGCTTTACTCATAACTCAAAACTGTATGGTAAGTATGTGTTTTAGTATTTTGCTTTTTAGTAAACCCACTTTCTGTACCCATCTCCAGCCATAAGAACAAGCAAGCATGTGATAGGGTCTGATCTAAGCAAACATAGTCATTTCACTGATATAACCTGTATTTCACTATAATAATATTTAAATACCTTGCATGTCGTTCTCAGTTTTTGCCTTTCTTTCTTGATGGCTTTTTTCTGTATCTCTTTTTCCTTTTTTGCTACTAATGCTTGTTGCCTAACTTCTTCTTCCTCCTTTTCTTTTGCTAACCGTGCTGCTTCTAATTCTGCTTGTCTTTGCTGCAATCAGAAGGAAAAAACAAGCAAAAAAACTTCAGCAAAGTCACACTGTTATAGGGTCATTCAGTCATTCAATATTAAAATGTGCTGTTTCTGGTTTTGGTGATGTGGTGGGTTGTGGTTTGGTTTTTTTTTTTTTTTTTTTTTTTTTTTTAATACCTCAAT
>NW_008796221.1:5563625-5575358 GCF_000699145.1 Aptenodytes forsteri | reverse complement strand
TTTGGTTTGTTTTTTTTTTTTTTTTTTTTTTTTTTTTTAATACCTCAATACTTTAATGTTTAGTTTTCCAAGAATTTTGCAGGAGGTGATGAAACATGTACCAGCTGGTATTAATTCAAATACTCACTATGAGGACCCCTAGTTTATAAATCCTGACTTCCTTTACAATGAAGATATAAACCTGTATGAAATTTCCTATGCCTGTCCCAAGAGTATAAGCTTGGAAAAAATGCAGTGGTCCAACATTTGTCCTGCATCATTATTAACATAGTATCTTGCAGTGCTCGACTACTGTCCTTTAAGTCACTTTTTAGCACCTTACAGTTCCCTTTCATTCCTGGTACTCTTTTCAGAGCCATCTTTTCCAAACTATTAATATTAATCAAATATGTTAGTTACCTCAAAGTGTTTCATACCGATCAACCATTCACAGACCATACGCACAAGGCAAGCAGCTGTATCCATTTTATGAAAACGGAAAGTAGGCCACAGAACTTAATGACTTAAACCGGAGAAAGTGTATGCAACAACAGAACGCAATTTTAGCAGTTTTTTGTTTCAGATCATTCGCAAAAGGCTGTCAGTCTTGCACTGCCTGTTGCACAGGGATTGAAGAGCGCATCTTTAAACCCCAATATAATTCCAACAGTAGCTTTCTGACACATCTAGAAGCTGAAGCAGTGGATCAGGTGTGAATGAACCAGGGTTTTTCAACCCAAATAAAGTAGTTAACTTACTTTTTCTCTTGCCTCCTGTTCTTTTCGTTTTGCTTCTACCTTTGCTTTCTTCTCTGCTTCTTTCTTTGCCTTTTCTTCCTCCTTAAATTTCTTTATCCTGGGATCACAGCTGTATGCATTGTCTGGCAGAAGAAAGGATGCATCACATACAAAAGAAAAACAGGAGATTTCCACTGTTAGTTAACAAATCTCTCTAAAAAACCCCAGCAGTTTGTATGCTCACCAACAAGTGTCCTAATTCTGTTCATTTCTTCTTTTTTTCTCAATGCTCTGGCAGCTCTGTTCTGCTTTTCAATCCACCTCCTTTCATCTCGACTAAAAAGGGAAAGCAGTTAGTTCAGTGCTAATAGTTCAGTGCTCAGTGTCAGTCTGTTAGAAATTCAACAACAAACTTTTTAAAAAAGTTTCCCCACACAGATGCTCTTCTCTGAATACTTCAAAAATAAGACTTCAAAAAATGAAGTTCCAGGCCCCAAGCTCATGTCAAAAATGCTAAACGTCTACACAATCACATAAACCTTCAAAATACCTGACAAAACAAGCTGCTTATCTGTCATTGCAGGGAATGAGATCATGGACTTTATTTTCAAAATGCAACCCACTTGTTGACATAACGTTAAACCCAAGCAAAACAACTGAAATACTGGTATACAGTTTAATCAAAGAGCAGCAATATAATCAATGTCAATTATCTCCATTTTACAGAATATAGGTCACGTAGTAAACCCATCTGCACAGAAAGAACACTTTCTATGAAGTACTGTGACACTCTGGTAAAATCATGCCGGATTCACTCCAGTAAAATACAGCTCAGGTTAAATAGATTAAAAATGGGCTGACTAAATAATCTGAAAATATTTGTCAGTGCTGTCAGAAAGAGGCAAATTTTTAGTGGGGGTCTATATCTTCATCCACACAACCAAATACAGAACAATATACCTCAGAACAAAGAAAACAATCCCCATAACGGAGTAGATGACTATGAGTAGACTGAAGGTTTAAAACACGAGCAACATCACCTTTGGCAAGAAGGAATAACAAGAATCATGACCATCTGAACAGAAGCTGAAACGTAGTTCTCTCTCTGAAGTACAGCATACTATGTACCATTTGTCTAAACATTTTTAAAAGAGGACACTAATGACAGGAATAAGCACAAAAAAGAGCTATGCAAATAATTCAAGAGCCTTCCAATGAGAAGCCTAGAGATTAATCCACGTAATTTGTCAAAAATACAAGTGACATGGAGTTGATTCCAGTGCCTTCACAGGAGAGAGAACACTGGGTCCAGAGACCCAAAAATTTTAATAGTTGGAAAAGGCACAAGAGGAACGAATGCCTAGCTACAGCCTCAATATAGCACAGTTTTTAGCCACAAAGCAAGCTAGCCACTGAATTAACTACAAAACTGATTTCTACTCAAACGTGGAAGAAGAGGTTCATACAATGCAAGTTATGGCTATACAAGGATGACTAAATGAAAGGTTATGTCCTGTGAAATACGTGCTAGACTAAGTGATTTGATGCTCTAACTTGAACATTCTGTGTTTATAACTGTAGGAAGGATAAAAATAGAATGTATTTTCCAATGTCAACATGGTCTAAGTAATTCAGCAACTATCACTACAACAAATACAAAATTTTTATTAACATCAAGCCATCAGAACTAATCTCTCTAAATTCTAGGAAGTATCACTTGTCTCAGCACAGTTTAATAAGGAGTTGGAGAGAGAAATGACACCTGCTTACTCATCCACTCTGTTCTGGCTCCCGGTTCAACCTGTGTTTGGGACCTGCTGGAACTGCAAGTCTGAACTTAAATGTAGACACATTTCAAAGCACCTCAAAAACACCTCTGTGATGCAAGCAAGAACTACTTTAATTACACCAATAAGACAAAGAGAAGCCCACAGTCAGTCCAGTTCAAGTCCATAACTGACTACTAAGCTGGGAGAGTGGAATTCAGTCTTAGTTTGGCTACCTTTCTTCCTACAACTTACAGTCTAATAGAAAGTTGGAAAATTTTGCTGTATCAATCTCTCAGCCCCCTGTCAAATTTCTTTTTACTTACATACCATTCTGCTTTTTCTTTTTCCTTTTCATCTAAATAAGAAAACTCTCTCCAGGAATCAAAATTATACCTAGAGTAAATTAAAAAACAAACAAACAAAGAATGGGGGAAAAAAAAAAGAAAACAGCAAAACTATTACAACTAATCTACCTTTTTTACTATTAGGTTTTTGTAAGCAATTATACTGTTATTTACACTTTATAATACATAATTTACAATTATACTGCACCTACAATAATTCCACTGTGCTAAGTCAAAATGCAAGGTGCTATTGAAAGTCATGATTTACATCTATCTGTACTGCAGGACAGTGTATTTTAGGATGGTATCAGTCTCACCAACTCTAAATGTCTACAGTGCAGTTGTCTAAGTTCCCATTATAGGCAGTGGAGATACAGTGCAGTCTGTAGAGTTCAGAGAGAAATTAATTTAATCTTTATATAAGCATCCGTATTTAGCAGATGAGTCAAGCCATAAACTCCACTGACTTTATTGGAGTAGACAGACCTCCCTTAACTAGGGGAGCTTAAATACCTAGTAGACACCTCCACTGAAAACACAAGTTAGGTGAGATGAACCCCACTTCTAGTCTGTGGGTTGACTCGGTTCACAGCCATTGTGGTCAGAGAACTATCAGAAGCTCCCGCTCTAACTGTGAATTTACAACGCAGATGTATTGGCTAGGAGAAACCCAGCTCAGTTTGTGGAAGGCACCAAACGGCTGTGAGGCAATTTCGTGACATTACTAGGTCAGAACAGACCACAGCCAACAACCTACATACAAAAGGGTCTGCAGCCCTTTATATCACGTCTTGAATACTGTGAAGAGAAACTGAGGTATCGGCTAACTTACCAAAATGAATAGAATGCGTCTACCTCTTCAAATGATGAGTTCATGTCCCCAAGTTTAGGAACATTTTTCTTATTTGACCACCTGAAAATAAAGGGATATATTCAAGAAATAATATATATATAATCTTACTTCATAACACGGCACATGTTAAGTACAGAATCAAAATACCAAATCAGAGGCTCCCTCCTACCAACACAGAGGGGCACCAGGAAAGAGGAAGAAAACAGGAGAGTTTCTTCTAAACAGCCTCCGGATTGGGCCCTTTTGGGGGAGCTCCCCCAGAAAAGCAAACTCCTCCTGCCCGAGTTTGGTGTGCCTACAAGGAGACCTGCTGGAGCACAAGCTACCTTTGTAGATACTCAATTCTCCACACACATTCTCCTAGTAGGGAAGCTTACAGAAAATGGACAAAAGGTGCTCTGTGAATAACTCGGCTCTGTGGTAGGCTACAGGAGGTTTCCCACATATTCTAATGGCATACGAGGGAATAATGCATGCTCTGCCTCCATTCCATTTTTTCCCTACAAAGAGGGAAATCTTCCACAGGCTCTAGAATTTGTTATTCCATGACACAGCATCAACTTCCAAGCAGAGAAGAGAACAACCCTTCTGACAACCACAGATCCAGGTCTGAATCTCTGGAATACTTGATAAATATTCAATAAATCTACTTTAAATAATCAACGGTTTGTTCAGAATGTGTTGTAAAGTCTCTCACACAATAAAACACTTTTTTTTTCCATACAGGTAAAAGGTGAAATAGACTTCTATTGTGACAGCCTTGATACAAAGTTAATTGGCAAGCATGAATCAAATGCAGGAAAAAAGTCACACACCTTAAGAGAGAACCACCAAATATTGATAGTTACATATATCTTCTCTTTTAACAAGCTAAATTGTGAACATAACTATTGTCTTCTGTTAATGTCTCACCCTTATAAGAAAATCATAAAAAAAGGAATTTTTAGTCAGTGGCATACACACGCTTGGTACAGTAAATAATTTTAAGATGAAACAATGTGTTGCACAAAAAGGACGGTAAGTAATATGGAGCTGAGAACAGACTTTTTTTTTCTTTTTTTAAATCTCATGGGTCAAACTCAAGGCCACCAGTGTGACAGTACAGATTATTTTAAAATGAAATAGAGAATGCACTATTTCACTTGTATTACATTTCTAGCAAATTAATACATCTCCCAGCATCCCGTAAAATCACACCTGTTACAAACACCATGCCAGAAGAGCTTGCAAATGCTGATTCTCCAGCAACAGCAAAGGCAGTCTGACATAGCTTACCTGGCATTTCTTTCAAAAACTGGTGAAAAAACTTCAAAGAAGTTTTCTTTTGCTTCACTTTTGGAAGGTACAGAGTTATCAAAAGTAGGATCTATGCTGTTAAATGCTCGTCGTTTCACAGGATCAGATAATATTTCATAAGCTGAAAAAAAGTTACCAGACATAAAACATGAGACTAAAGTAAGTCTTCCCTAGAAGGTGGGAATATTACAGAAAGGTTCTAAAGGTTTAAGAAGATGCTCTCAGATCTGTGTTGGATCTATCATTCTGTACAGCTTGATATTTAATTATTTTAGTGACACCAAATAGCATTACTGTCAATTCCTGTTGAGCGAAGTAGGAGGGAAATGTTTATGAAAAACAACACATTTAACCATTATGATATAACAAACCAGATTATATTTAAGATAATTTCACAGCAGTAAATTCAGTTCAGGCACTGGGAGTTTGGGCATGACATCTTCAGGCTTTTATCTGTCATGGTTTAACCCCAGCCAGCAACTAAGCACCACACAGCCGCTCGCTCGCTCCCCCCCACCCCGCGGGGGGGTGGGGGACAGAATCGGAAGGGTAAAAGTGAGAAAACTCATGGGTTGAGATAAGAACAGTTTAATTATTGAAATAAAATATAACAACAACAACAAATAAAAATTGTAATGAAAAAGAAAGTAACAAAAAGAGAGAGAAATAAAACCCAAAAAAGGGAAGTGATGCACAATGCAATTGCTCGCCACCCACTGATGCCCAGCCAGACCCCGAGGCGGCCCCCCCCCGGCCAGCTTTCCCCAGTTTATGTACTGAGCATGATGTCACATGGTATGGAATGTCCCTTTGGCCAGTTTGGGTCAGCTGTCCTGGCTGTGCCCCCCCCAGCTGTTTGTGCACCTCCAGCCTTCTCAGTCGGTAGAGCACGAGAAGCTGAGAAGTCCTTGGCTAGTGTAAGCACTGCTTAGCAAAAACTAAAACATGGGTGTGTTATCAACATTGTTCTCACACTAAATCCAAAACACAGCACTGTACCAGCTACTAGGAAGGAAATTAACTATCCCAGCCGAAACCAGGACATTATCCTACACCAGATCCTTACAGATAAATTGACAAAACAGTCTACTAAGACAGGCAGTAAAAGCAGTCCTTGAGTTAATACGATGTCAGAACTGGCAAGAATAGGAGCCATTAATTCGAATTTTTTGCAGCTCATGATGAAGTTGCACTGAGACTTGGAAAGAGTATAAAACACCACATAGCTACTAGCCAAAACATGCACAAGTTTCCAGTTTTTCCGTTCTTACAGTCCTGCAGTCGGGGAGCATCACATTACTGAGACTTATATACTGGGATCTTACACTGGAAATCACACACACACACTGTAGCTTCAGTAAACTCTTGTTTTCTCTCAAGGAAGTGTGGAATTACTTTGTCTGTCAGTTCTACAATACCCACTATTTTTCAATAAGAGTGAAAAATCATCGAAGGAATCAAATTTGTGTTGTGATCATTCATAGGCTTCTCTGACTGCATCCCTGGACAGAGAACACTGCACTGTGAAGGTCAGGTGTAGAAGGTGGTAAGCTGGAGGAGACCTTGGTGCTCTGTGGTTCTGTAAACTGATCTCACTGCACATGTTTATGGAGAGAGGAAGGAATGCAAGGGACCACCAATGAGGTGCTGTCTGCCAGTCTTCCCTCCTGCCCTGGGAAGGGACTTTCCTCTGCCAATACTCTAAATGACCCCAATTATCCTCTACATTGCAAGCTAGGAGCTTCAATAACCCTCATACCATTCTCCTGATGCAAGGAATTCTGTGCATATCCGTTGGTTCCTCTTCCACTTAAGAGATGTCCCTTCCATACGGACCCCCAATTCTACTCCCACATAGTCAGTTGCCCCGGCACCGCATCTCCCACTCATTCCTTCATCAGATCCAGCTCTGAATCCCACCTACATACTCCTGCCTTTTCACTCTGTGCCATTACCACTTGCTCCTACTCCAGATTCCCCTTCCCTACCACTGCATTTCCTTCCTCCAAGGTGCTGCCTAGAAGCATTACCCCTCTTCCATGCCACTTTGTGCTTTCCTTTCTGTTTACCCTTAGACGTAGATTGTAAGCAGTTAAGGGGAAACATATTTTGCTCCTTGCACGTAGAACACAGAGCATATAGGTTGTTCTTATTACAAATATCTGCCAGTTTCTGACAGGACTGCAACTATGGAAAAAAAAGTCCTTTGGCAACTTTTTTCCTTTTGACAACTCTAAGGGAGGCTGAAAACATCATTAGCTTGTCTAACATATCGTCTAACATTTTAACCAGTATTGTAAGAAGACACCCAGAAGAAGAAAGTTTAGAACACACGAATTTGGATCCAAGATTTCCCCCCGCTCTGACCTTACTAAGTCAAAAAAATTTGTTTAAAATAAACAAAAAAGCCAAACTCCAAAGCATTTCTGGAGGCATAAGTGGTACACCTAGAACACTCCCTATGGCTCTGGAATCGGCCAGCAGTGGTGTTCTAGGTCACTACAGGCAAGAAAGGAAATGTTCCTCAATTGAGTTCACTCAGTCATCTGTGGGCAAAAAAGAGCAGCTGAAGAAACTGATAGCCTACATCAAATCAACAGATGCTCCGTTGGCAGAGTAAGAGCATTAGAATTCAGGTTTTTCCAATTGCTGCTGGTGTCTCAGAGGGATTACTTTATAGCACACCAGTTTATCCCAGGTACGTGGCTACCTCTAGTAGTCCATCTCTGCATACGCTGTTACAAGCGTTCACGTTTTATCACTAAGTGGCACGGCAGACAAACGTCTATCAGTTGCATTCCCATACTGCTTCTACCTGGAGGAAAGTTACATTAATGTAATCTCTATTTATCGAGGCCATTTTCTAAAACAGAAAAGAACTTCCCTGGCTTTTTAGTAATTGACAATTCTTTAAAAGCCTAATAAAGCACTACAAATACATTTCAGATAATCAAGTAGATTGAGAGAATATCTAATAAAAGAGATTAGTTGCTTACCTTTAGTTATACACGTAAAATAATCATTATCACCTTCTCCTATCTGTTCCCCTGCAGCTTTTCGCTTGTCTGGATGATGTTTCAAAACCATGGATTTATCTAGTAAATAGAGGCATTAGGTTTAGAAATGCTTCATCATCAGCAATTTATTTCTCAACTACAAAGTAATACAATAATTCCAATTGACATTTCTCTAAATAGATACTTAAAAAAAAATAAAAAAAACAAACCCCAAAAAACATCAGGAAGAAAACAGATATGAGTTAATGAACTTTCTCTGATTTAACACTATTGGCAGAATTAAAATTATTTCATCTTTGCAGGGACACAAAATAACTGCAACTCAGAAACTCTATTCCACCTTCATGAGCTGAAGAAGTACTGATTTTCTGGGACTTATTCTGATCTTATGCATAGCAAAGTGCTTCAGTAACTGTAAGAGTACAGTTTAAGCATAATGCAGTTTCAGGACCTTAATTGGGCAAGATTGTACAATTCCCTGTGCAATCATACTGAAAAAATAAAGAAAAATAATTAATGTCATTTTAGTTGTTATTTCTAATGAAAAGCAAAGTAGTTCAGATAAAATAAAAATTGTATTCTATCCCTTTACTCAAGTTCTGAACACAATCCGCAATGAAATTTAGCAAGGAAACTACCAGCCACGAGCCTGTGAAGATTGCTGCACTTACCCATAGATAACATTAAGCACACACACAAGACTTTGTGGTCAAGTTCTCTCTCTACTTAGGCCTTAAACCCTAAGATTTAAGTAACACATACAGAGTATCTGCTGAAGTTGCTACCAAGGTTGTCTTAGTGTTTAAACAGTAAAACCAGATTTTAAACTGACTTCTTTGCCAAAAGGTCTAGCCACATTACCATACAACGTAAAATGTCCCTTCTTGGCTCACTATAAAATAGCAGAGAGAAGGTATCATGCCAGTAGTTACAGCAACCTGCCTTTTGAGAAACAAATCAGAATCCCTGTTAAAAAGAGGAAAAGCACAGTATATACTGGTGAGAAAGACTCACATCTCTATACCACCATGTAATAATTGAGTGCTGTTAGGATCCTAACGAGAGAGATGCCCCAGTTCTTGCTCGACAAGATTAGCGAGACCACCAACCATCACCAGAAGAGGTGTTGCTCTATGCTGTATTAGCACATGCTCCACAGTGGCACCGCTAAGCAACACGTACCCGAGGCAACATAATGTCCTGTGCAACTTGGTAATTTGCTGATTTCCACCCATTTTCATTTGGGAGTAACTTAATCTTCATCTGTGGTTTCACTGGGGACAGTGATTCTACTCACACCAGTACAGTTATACAGGCAATTGCTTGCAAGATCAATTCACGAAACCATCAGCTTATTTCATAAAGGCTATTGAACAACCTTCAGAATACTTTTAAATCTTCCTCCACTAAATATATTTGCATCCTTCTTGCAAAGTCAACTCTTAGTCACATTGCTTTCTAGGAAAAAAAGTTCTGAAGCCCAACATGTTGTTCCTTCGTATGCAAGTACCATAGAATACCCCCAATTACCTGCATGCACTTCTGAATCATGTCATGATTTAAGACACAAGCCCATGGCATCCTTAAGCAGCATAGTAGCACTTCCAAGTTCTGTTGTTTACTTACCCCAAATGTCAAGGAACCTTAACCTCACACGACTACATTTTTTAACAGCTTGGTAATATCCCAGAGATCCAGCCACAGGAATTCTACGGTTTTCACATGGCAAGATGACCAAAGAAGAGCAAAACTGAGCTTCTCAGTGGCCTAAGTAACTTTTAGTTACTTGAATACCTGAAAACTCAAGAGCTGCCTCTCCATTCCCTTGCAATGCTCAGTCTGATCAGAATGATAACAGCACCATACTTAAACATTCACTAGCATTAACGCGGCATCTAACCACTGTAAAGGGGCTTCCGGGTACCAGCCTATTGGAACTCACGGGGCAGGGCTAGTTGTATTTCTCTGCCTTTCACTGAGCCTGGCTGCAGACTCAAAAATGCAGAAATGTACAGTTACAGTCTTAAGATTGTTGACAAAAAACACAGGCAAGAAAGCCGAGATAGGAACTCGGTGAAATTTTTGAATTCCCTAGCTTTAGGCCTGCAGCTTTTGGAGCTGTGATGTGAATTTAGAAGGCTGGTAAGCAACACAAATCAAAGAGCGGGCATTTCTGGGCCTGTGAAACAGTAAAAAACTTATTCATGACATGTATGTATTTTCACATGGAAAACAGTTGTGTACATCTGAAAGAAAGGTACGCTTACAAAGGAGAGATACTTACGAGCTGCTTTGATTTGTTTCTGAGTAGCCCTGTATCGTATATTTCCTAGCCCAAGAACTGCATAATGGTCTTGATTCTGAGGAGGAGGAAAAAAACCAAAAAACAAATCCCTAATAAACACTGATAAATGCAACCTAAAAAGCCACAACACAACACATGCAGAAAAACAGTTCTCCTGCCCATCTTTTAAAAGAGGCAGAATTCTTCCCTCTCTCAATAAACATTAGAAAAAGAACAGCTGTCATAAAGGCCATAATTATTGAATAACCAGATATCAATAAATTAAGCCACTGTTACAGAAATTCAAGTAGCTTAATCTAAATTGGTTTAAAGCACTGAATCCTAGAAAGTTCAATTATTGGAAAAGGGAATTGCTGTCTTCAATATTAAGAGGGCTAACACAATTCCAGAACAGGGAGAAGAGACACTTCTTACTTCAGAACTTACACCGCTTACAGGCAGTAAAATGCAAGACAGTTCAAGACTAAGATCTTATCCTGATGTGCACTTGAGTTTGCCCCCATCAGCCAGTGATGCGTGGAAAACACAAACCCAGCTATAACACTAAGGGACACAAACCAATTCAGGTGGGGGTGGGAGGGGAGGAGGAAGGGGATCTTTAGCGGCTGGGCATGGCAGATCACTTTGACAGGAGATTTCCAGCAAAAATAATTAACACTAATCTACATCAACTGAATACCTTCCAGTCCTTTGGATCGAGGGTTTTTAACATAGGAAATTCTTCAAGCTGCAATTCTTCATCCCCCGATTCTTCAGAAAGTTCCTTCTCATCTTCTAGCTCCTGGAAAGAGGCAGAAACATTTATGTTTCTCCTCTTAATAAATGCTTCAAACCATCTTCCCACAGGTTCCACTTGACAGAGTACTGATGCTATAAGCAAAAACATAAAAGCAACTTCACCTTCTGTGGTTTACTTTTTTTTTTTCTTTAATTAAACCCCATCAAAGCCCATAGCAGTCCTGCATCACGCCAGGCTACAGATTGCCAAATCTTCTAGTTTGCTCTAAAAACACCAGACCGCTTTAAAGATCGCACGAACCAGAACATGTGCCTATCTGACGGTGTCTTCCAGACGCTTCACCGTGTTCTCAAAGCTTGAAAGGTGCTTTCAGGTTAAAGGAACGCACACGTTAAGTTCTATTTAATGCCTTCCTTGCTTTGGTAACGGAGGAGGTAGCGGCGGCAGGAGTATTAGGTTGGGAGCGATCTTCCCTGCGCTCCCGCTCCCTCTTTTGCAGGCCACTCCCTCCGGCAGCGAAACCAGACTTGTTGCTCACACGCCGACTCGATACGAGCACCGAGGCAGGCGCAACACGTGAGAGCATTGAAGTAAGATAAACGGGAGGAGAGCATTGAAGTAAGATAAACGGGAGAGTTCTTCACAAACTGACGAGTTTTCAACTCTAACGCCTACGCAGTTGCTTGGGGGGGTG
>NW_008796221.1:5513653-5562152 GCF_000699145.1 Aptenodytes forsteri | reverse complement strand
GCAGGCTGGCTTGGCTGGTTCCAAGGCTCCCCAAGGTTCTCCCGTAAAAGGCTCCCGAAAAGCATAATCTCCTCTTGGTAAAATGAAAGGCTTTTTGTATTTAGTGATTAGTTAAAAGATCAGCCTAATAAAACACGATAATTTGTTTTTCTTCGTTGGCGGAGTCCTGCGGAGGTGGCTGTCGAGACCTGTGCGTTGCCACTTTCATAAGTCACTCAGTGGAAGCGGGAGAGAGTGAGGTGGCAAATTTTTGTGGTGATACCGGCATAGTGTGAAAATTGCCGGTTGCTCCTCATGTTTGAATTTCATTTGCCTTTCTATTTTATGCTAGTAAATACTAATTAATGCATCTGGAGACAAAATCGATACTATATGTAATCAGTGATGGACTTCGAACTCCTCCCGCTCAAGAAAGATTTTTGAACTGTAGCAACAGTGTTTAGCACATACCAAGAATCGATGGGTTAGTACAAATAATCAGGAAGGAAATAAGGATCAACACAAAAAAAATCCTCTCAAAGTACCGTACAATACATGGTGTGCCCAGATCTTCAATACTGTGTGGTTTGAGCTCCCTCTATCATAAAAAGATACCGTGGAATTAGAAAAGAGAGAAAAACAGAGGGCCAGGGATGCTTAAGGTGAAGACTATCGTTTGGTTGGGAAAAGAGGGAGCTTTTGGGGGAAGGGAGAGGGAATGTTAAAGGTCTGTTAAATGGTAAGTGATATGAAAGTAAATAGGGGTTCACAGTAGTAGAAAGTTATATTTTTCTTAGTTATTTGAGAGCGTTTATTGGAGCAGTCCTGCAGGACTCTGTGCAAAAGCTTACCCTTTTAACAGCTGACGGTGCTTGTTCTGATGTGGGAATTCTGAGACCCAAGTACAATTTTTAGATTCCAAGTTTACATTGAGTAAAAGGAAGCACAGTGCTGATTTAAATCGGGGCATTCCTTCCTGCATATTCTGCTGAAAGTTGCTCAAAGTTTACAGGGATTCAAAAAAACTGACAGAAATATTCACGTAAAGTGCAAGTGGAAAGTGGTGACAGTTTTTCATTGATGTTTTCTTAAACATTAAGAAACAGTTAAAAAGATGAATTTTTGATATCTTCAATTGCTTCTCTGTACAGTCATAGTAAGCTACTCTGAGCGAGGCAAAGTTTAAGTAGCTTGCTTGCTGTGAACTCTGGGTGGTACAGATTTTTGGACTGAAGAGGGTAGCTGGAGACCCTATGTTGTTTTTCTTGAATGTCCGATACTTTTTTGTTCTGCTTTGGTTTAGTGAAAAAGTAGAAGAATCCCTTTAAAATAAATGTTTTCACCTTTTAGAAGCAGAATTGATACTGCTGGTTTTGTTTATAAAATTGGAAGCTAAGTCTTTCCTGTCTTGTTTCAGCTCTGGATGAAGGAGATATTGCCTTGCTGAAAACATATGTAAGTAGCATATATATACAAGAATGTTAAAGAAAAAAAGCAAGTCCTGTTAGGAACTGAATGCAAGAGTGGAGGGATGTGTACTTAGTGAGTAGTTAGTAAATCTGCTTCTCCTGATGCTTTTCTCGCCTGCCGAAATCTTTTCTCCCTTTCTGCCTTCCAACAAGAAAGCCCCAAACCCAACCCACAACCCTAAAAATAATCCAGTAGGTTTGTTAGCTTGAAAGTAATGAAGTTTTTTTTTTCTATTTTTGTTTTGTATCGCGTAGTTGACTGTCACAGGGGTCTAACAGCTAGGGCTTTACTAGGGCTTTTTCACTAACCCATTTTCTTGCTTTATAAAGAACAGTAACTTTAAGATCCCTTCTCCCATCAAATTTACTTGCTTTTAGCCACCATGTTAAAAAACTATTAGTGAGGAATACACGGACCTTGTCAAAAGGAAGGTAATCTTGGGAGGCATTTTCCATGGACAATAAGGCGTAAAAAGCAAATCTCCCCTCTCCACCAGGAAGTACAGTGGGTCTGTGAAAGAACTCTTGAAAAATGAAACTTGCAGCTTAGCGTATGTCTGGATTTGGATATGTTTGCCAGAAGCCTGAATTTTGTTGTAACTGAGACTCTTTTACGAAACTCTTGAAATAATGGCTTGTGCCCACTGCGGCTTCTTTTTTGTTGCCAAGTTGATACGAAGGGGATCTTGTAAAGGAAATCCAGATCCAGATTTGCCTGCATTAGGCAGGGCAAGATAGTAAGGCATTTTGTCACAAGCAACAATCTAGCTTCTGATTTGCCCCATGATCTTTCTGCTGTCTTCTGTGGATGATAGAAAGGTTAGGTAATGTAGTTAAAGCACTCGTACAGATGATTTTCAGATAACGCATACAGAATTCTGTCTATATATAATTTTTACCAAGTCTCTTTTAAACTTTAGAAGAAAAAGTAGTTTAAAAAATAAGGCTGAACAGGTTTAAAAGAAAAACAAATCCTTGAAGTTTACAAATGTGAAAAATTTCCACTTGCGCAATCAGTCAGTTGTGTGTAGCTGCACTCTGTTTTTGTGAACAGAAATATTGTTACTGGAACTTAATACTGTCTGTTTTGGCTGTGATCAATAGTTGGCTGTTATACCGAGACAGTCTATTGAACGTCTTGACGCTCAGCAGCTATTGGCATTTTTTCCTAAACATAAAATAATTGGAGTTACGAAATACACATGATATTTCTTTTCCAGGGCCAGAGCACATACTCAAGGCAGATCAAGCAAGTAGAAGATGATATTCAGCAACTACTTAAGAAAATCAATGAGCTCACTGGTATCTTTCTTTCTTAAGATAACTTTCAATAGAACCACGTGTAGCAAAACGAGTGTTTTAAGAAGCTGATTTTAAACAACAACTGCATTGATTTATTATTGTTATTTTTCTCAGAAGAATACATTTCTTTATTTGGTAACGTGAGATTTTTGCTTTGTAGGTGATGGTCTTTTTGATTGGGCAGGGCTAATCTGTACATATGATTATGTAATTTTGTAGTTTAACACGTTTTTATTCAAAACTGTAATTTCTGTGTATTACGGTGGCATGAAACAAATGCCCCTTTCTGCCATTAGATAATTCGTTGTGATTTGTGTCAAGCTGCATTCAAATAGTGAGTGAACTTCCATAGACGGCAAAAACCCAACGTGTTGTCCTTAAGTGGTGGTACCAGTCCTTGTGTAATGAAGAAATACGTATCAGAGCAGTTAGCATTTAAAGTCAGCTGGCCAGCTGTGGCGGTTACCTTAAAAATTAATTTGTTGCCTAATTATTCTCTGTTTATTTCACTGATGTGTGTTTGTTGCCCTGTTGCTAATCCTTTAGTGGCCCTCAGTTCTGTCAGGAAGACTGCAGTTTCTCTTTTCCAGTAAAATCCTTGATTCTTTCAAATACATCATGGAGATGGTCCTTTTTATATCCACGTTGTGGAAGATTTATAAGATTTTTCATCTGTGTGAATCCCTTACCTGCTGATACCTTGCACTAAAGCTTTCCCTCGGTGAAAGCACTTGCAGAGTTTCACTCCTTTTCTGAAACTTTTAGAAATGTGCTTATCTCTGATATCTCTGTCAAGCTTCGTTGTAATTGACCACACGTTGCAAAATCGTATTAGAGGATGGCTAGACTGGTATTTGCATGTTAGGCTGGCACAGTCACATAGGCCTCATTTCTTTAGGAAACTTGGTTTTTAGGAAGTCCATCAAAGATGTGTGTGCGTGTGTTTTGGAGATCTCAAAAAGCTTCCTACAGGCTTATGTCTAGGGTTCTTGGTGTGGGAAGGATTGCTGACGTACCAGTTAGCTGCTTCCTCCTCAGCTTGTCTGTGTTGTACACAGGAATCAAGGAATCCGACACTGGCCTGGCTCCTCCTGCCCTTTGGGATCTGGCTGCAGATAAGCAAACTCTCCAAAGCGAGCAACCATTACAAGTTGCGAGGTGGGTGCACTCTTCCTCTTTGCAGTGGAGCTGCATAGTGTAAAAATGTGATTTATGGCTTATGTGTAGATTTTTTAAAAAAATAAGGTTCACGTGTTGTGCCTATTGCAAGTGCTTTTTACCATTGCGTCAAAAAGGAACTGTGTTATGCTTGATGATGTATTATGTACTTCACACCTGTACTTACTCCTGTAGTTATTGTAGGATGCTATAATAATAGAATCGCAAGTACAATAGCTATTTCAGTGTATTTGGAAAATACGACTCTCTCATCTTGATGCTTATACCAATTGTCTGCCCGGTGGTGTTAATTGCATGTTCCCTATTAGATGTACAAAGATAATCAATGCAGACTCCGAGGATCCCAAGTACATTATCAATGTCAAGCAGTTTGCCAAATTCGTGGTGGATCTGAGTGACCAGGTGGCACCTACTGACATAGAAGAAGGCATGAGAGTTGGGTAAGTAAAATCTTCACGTTCTTACGAGCTGTCCTGGAGACTGAAGCTTTCTCATCTGATCCATTAGTTTGACAGGTCAACAACTATCATTTCGTATTTTTGCAGTAGTTGAAATTATAACACTAATGTCTTTCTGTTGGAGGACAGTAACTCACCTGCATGCTGTGCTGGAATCTTTTGATTTTGATGTCATTCTGACGAGAACCGTGCGTCACGGACTGAAACCTTTCAGTTTGGGTCCCAGCAGTCCCAGCTTTCAGGGAGCCTGCGTAGCCTACTCTTTGGCAGTCTGCACAGTTACATGCAGGGTGGCTACAAGAAATGTTCGCTGAGGAGGTGAAGCCAGTTACTTTTACAATCAATATTTTTCCAGTTTGCTCTGTGGGATATTTTGAAGTTTAGTTTTCAAAATACTTTGGAATTAATATTTTTGGAAACCTTAAACTTCTCTGCAGAAGGAATTCCATTTTCTAGCCCATCTGACTATTAGCTTTCAGGGCTGGGCTGTCTTGATGCCAGAGAAAAGAACAGTTTAAGAATTCAGCTTCTAATTTACGGAGTTGTTTCTACATGACAGTTTAATTAACCGGTGTTAAAATAATAGTCTTTATGCTTTCTCACCAGGGTGGACAGAAACAAGTATCAAATCCATATCCCCTTGCCTCCCAAGATTGATCCCACAGTCACCATGATGCAAGTGAGAACTGCCTTTACTTATTAGGACATTACTTTCTCTTGTAATTTTGATTACTTTGGCTGGATTCTGTTCTGGGCTCTTGAAAGCCTAGAGAGATGCAGCATCAGGCTGTTAACTGCTCGCTCACCTTTTTGTTGTGCAGGTAGAAGAAAAACCAGACGTCACTTACAGTGATGTTGGTGGTTGTAAAGAGCAGATTGAAAAGCTGAGAGAGGTGGTTGAAACCCCTCTGCTTCATGTAAGTAACCTCCAGATTGAAGCTTTTATTATTTTGAAAGTATGCGGGTCATCTGTTAGCATTTGAAAAAGCAAGAAAAGATAATGTAGCTGAACGTAAACACCTAAGTGAAAGGAGATCTAGTTTTAACAAGTGAAATCCAGCCTAGCCTGGTTTATATTGCTCTTCATTGATTATTTTCTTAACTTGCATATACTCTTTGGTGCACATAATCTTCAATTTGCACATCACCTCGCCTTCTGTTTCCCACCATTACAGCCTGAAAGATTTGTTAACCTTGGAATTGAGCCTCCCAAAGGAGTACTTTTGTTTGGGCCACCTGGTACAGGCAAAACACTTTGTGCCCGTGCTGTTGCTAACAGGACTGACGCCTGCTTCATCAGAGTAATTGGATCTGAATTGGTGCAGAAGTATGTGGGAGAGGTAAGAGCAAACACTTGATGGAGTGTGGAGTGATTTGCAGATTTCTAGTCGCGGGGACCAGACACCATAGTGGATATGATGGATGAATGTACTTGCATGCTGGAGATACAAGGAGAGGGGAGGAATGATCAAATAAATCTCTGCAGATCAGGCAATCAGTTACAAGACCTGAACTGTGCTGTCGTTGATGAAGTGGATTTTGCGGTGCAGAGTTTAATCTGTGGTTCGGGAGGGTTCTAGGATTAGGATTCCATTCCCAACCCTGCCACTTATTTTTCACTTGGCCCTGAGGTAAATGACTTCATCTGTACTTCTGACTTTTGAGAGTAGTAATTTGTCTCTCCTTTATAAATTGCTTTAGGATTTATGAATGTTCTGTTACATACATGTGTACAAATAAAAGAGTTTTATCACTGGAAACTTGGAAGTGTTTGGAAACGTGAAAAGTTTAATTGTGATAGTTTTTCTTCAATGTGTCTTGAATCTTTAACAAAATCCTGATTTTTGCTTTCAGGGAGCTCGAATGGTTCGTGAACTCTTTGAAATGGCCAGAACTAAAAAAGCTTGTCTTATATTCTTTGATGAAATTGATGCCATTGGAGGTATGTTTGTAGTATGTATAGCTCTAATCTCATATGAGAACTTCTAGGTTTTCTTTTCGTGTTGTAATTCTTTATCTGGATTGCTGCATTTCAAGAATTGTGCTTGTAAATACCTATTTAGCAAAACGACTACCAGCACATCCTATGTCCGGGAAGCTGTCAAGAAGCGGTTTATATAATTTGAACGTATTTAGCCCAGATGAGAAGTCATTTTTGCACATTTGGAACACCCAGATTATTTAAACTTCAGTGAAGAATCTCTGTATTGTGTTTGCAAAAAGTACTGTTAACTTAAACTCCATTCAGCTTCGGGACTACACACTAAATCTTTACTGATGCCTGAAAACGAAATGTGGGTTTTTTTTTCCCCCCAAAGGAAGTACTTAGGTCCTTTGAAAGTAGAACAATTTTTACACAGACAAGGCGAGGAGGGAATTTTGGTTGAGGGGGGGCAAAACAAACAAACTACATTTATAAATTTCAGCAGCTTGGCCAGTTACTAGGCAGGGAGACAGGCCCTTTCATATTCGGGGTGAAGATACAGCGCTTATTACAACTGACAGATAACACCACTCACTTTTTTTGAAATGTGTTGTTTTCAAATAACCCCTCACACCTTTTTAAAACTTGTCACAAATATTTGTGTGTAATTGAAAATTATTTTTCCAGGTGTCTTCTATGTAGCAGCTGTGACACCTCCTCCATGCTCTGAAGGTCCCTCTCTTATTTTGTGAAACACGTGTGTCTCCTCTCTCCAGGTGCTCGTTTTGATGATGGGGCTGGGGGTGACAATGAAGTGCAACGTACTATGCTGGAGCTGATCAACCAGTTGGATGGTTTTGACCCACGAGGCAACATCAAAGTGCTGATGGCTACAAACAGACCCGATACTCTGGATCCAGCCCTGATGAGGCCCGGCAGGTTGGATAGGAAGATAGAATTTAGCTTGCCTGATCTTGAGGTGAGAATGCTTTCTTTCACAGCTAAATATATTCTGGTATCGCAGTGTTTCTTCAGTTAGGGCATAATTGTCTGGAAGCAGTTGACGAGAGTTAACAAAAGCAGCACTCTTAACTTACGTGAAACTACGTGGAAATTTGGGGGATTAAAGATGTGCCAAAAAGGCTTTCCCATGCTGCAGGGATGCCATCCCTGGGGAAGAAGCCATGGTAAATAGCTATATTCACTGTATATTCCTGACTCAACAGATTAAGAATCCTTTAACCAGATCCATGATTTAGTTCTTAAGTTGGAATGCGTTTTGTTCTGCTCTTTTGAGAGAGATTCCGTGAGGTACTTCTACCATGAAGGCTCTTTTTTAAGTTACTTTCTTAATTTAGTATCATGGACACTTAAACATGCTAGTCCAGACATAGGAAACTATAGTTGGGCAGCAAATAAAAGATTTCTTTTCCACCTGCCCTTGCTGTGGATGTGGACAGCTGCACACACAGCTGAGAGTCATCACCTCTCCCGCAGCGTGAACACTTCTATCCTCCACTCTTTTTTCAGGGGCGAACTCACATTTTCAAGATACATGCTCGTTCGATGAGTGTTGAAAGAGACATAAGATTTGAGCTATTGGCTCGACTGTGTCCTAATAGCACAGGTAAGCTGATTTTTTTTTAAACAATTTTGTGTATGCTTCATCTCCACTGGTGGTCAGTGTTGAATTCGTTTATCCCTTTCTTTCAAAGGTGCTGAGATTCGCAGTGTCTGCACGGAGGCAGGCATGTTTGCTATCCGAGCACGCAGAAAAATCGCAACAGAGAAAGACTTCTTAGAAGCAGTGAACAAAGTCATTAAATCGTATGCAAAATTCAGTGCTACCCCCCGCTACATGACCTACAACTAATATCTTGGAATGTTTTCCCTGTTCCTGTTGTTAAGCTTTCTGTGAAACAAAAATCCAAGTGTAGTAATTCATGTCTTGTTCTTGGAAGCTAGAAATAAATGGAGTATTCCCAACAGTAGGTGTGAGTTCATTATGAGTGTCTTCTACACTAGTGGAGTATTGCTGCCGTAGAAAAAAAATTGCAGATTCTAATAACACAGCCTAAACCAGTGAGAGATTTTAAAATCAGATACCTGGGCAATGTTAGAAATCCATAGTTTAGATACTTAGTCACCATTTGTAGCCCAAAACTTGCCATCTCAGCTGTGGAGGTGCTGAAGGATCCCTAAGTGACTGCAGTGCGTCCGGGTGTGCTCAGAAATGCTCGCGTGATGCTCAGCACCGAGGTGCTGGTGTAGCCCAAGAAAAGTCTCAGGAACTGCATGGGAAAAGAGCTGAGGAGAAGGCGTACATAGCTCCGCTCAGGTGCTTGGTGGGCTGAGTCATCGCCCAGCTTGGGGAAGATGAGGAAAAATTTCTTCACTGAAAGAGTGGTGAAACATTGGAACAGGCTGCCCAGGGAAGTGGTTGAGTCCCCATCCCTGGAGGTATTTAAAAGACGTGTAGATGAGGCACTTAGGGACATGGTTTAGTGGGCATGGTGGTGTTGGGTTGACGGTTGGACTCAATGATCTTAGAGGTCTCTTCCAACCTTAATGATTCTATGATTCTATGATTCTAAGATGTGAAGGGATATGTTTTCTCTCCCTGGGTGAACACTCTGGTACCATCATAACGTTTTTTTTCTTCAGTGGTTTTCTTCACCCCTTTTGCTGAGATTCTTCATTTCTTACAAAATAGTAAATGCTGGGTCAAGAGGGAGGAAGAACTAAGTGTAATTTCATTGCGCTAAGAGAGGGAAGATTCCTTTCTCCTGTTCCTGCTCTAAAAAAACCCTGTTTGACATCGCTCTAAGTCCACTAGTGAGCACTTTGGTCCATCGTATTACTTGTCTAAGATGCTACTAGGCACAGGAGATGACCCTGACAGGGTCCTGATGCTCCGGTAGTTGGGCGATAGCTGATAGTTGTTGGCAGCAGGCAACGTTAAATTAAGGTTGCTCTTCATTCATCTAGCGTGTTCCTATAGAGCTGGCTGGTTTGGTCAATGAAAAGCAACAGCCTTTCCTTTTCTCTTTTTCAAGTCTTGCATTAAAGCTGGGGGGGGGAAGAGCTTGAAGAAATACCTGAGGGGAAAAACGCTTTTGGGAACCGCTGTGTCTTGGAAGTGAGAGAAGTTTTATCAGGTCTCATTTCGATACAGCTGACACCAATTTATCAAGCTTAGATTGTGAAGCCACTTTATGTTTTTTGAAAGAGGAAGTGTGGACAATAAGGAAAGAGTGTACGCGGTACATGGACTTTGTTAGGATTTTGGCCAGTGTCAGCATCTTGATAAGCAAACTTAGGCAATCCCATGTTTTTGCCCATACCTGCTTGAAAAACTGATCTCAACGGTTGTGTGTTATTTTGGTAAGAACATTTTGGGGAGGGATGCAAGTTTATTGGTGCGACAGAATTTTTTTTCATTTCGATCCTGAAAGTGGTTCAGAAAGCAGCGCTGAGTATCTATTTACCAAGTGCAGCACTGGAAATTAAGCGTACCTTTTACTTAAGAAGGGGAAGTGAAGTATGTAAAAAAGAGTTTGGGTCTTACTGGGTGTCCCGAATTATCATCAGTACTCTTGCAAACGAGGAGGCGGAGAGGAATATTATTCTGGTTATTAAGAAGTATCAAACTGTACTTCAGCTATCCAGTGGCATCTGCTGTGGTGGGGCTCCAGCAGCGGGTGGGTAGAGGCACTACTGTCAGTGCAGGCAAACTGGAGAGGGGAAAGAGCTGAGTGCTGTTATGAGTTTAAAGGATGTGGGTTTGTTTAATCTAGCACTGACAAGCCTAAGGTAGGATTTACATTTTTAGATAGCAGTCTGTTAATCGGTATAGGGAAGAGGAAGTCAGTTTACTTTTCAGTAGATAACTTAGGCTGGCGCGTAGGAAGCAGTGCTTCAGCTGGTGGCAGCAAAGCACAGGAAGAGACTGGTCAAAAGCTGCCAGATTTTATCTTACTGGATGAGTTAGTTACCAGCAGCGCTAGTAGTACCCAGGAGTGGGTTGCACAGCGCTAGTGCCTCACAGGCTGGGATCTAGGACTTTCTTGGGCAAAGGCTTTCATTTCAGCAGCTCTCCAGGAAGTGCAGCTGTTGCTGCCAGGATGGGAAATGCAGCATTAATTGCATCATCGTGAGGCCTGGCATGGAGAGGGCTTCATGGGGGTAGGGGAGCCAGGAGGCTGAGGAGCAGGAGCCTGAGCAGCAGGGAGGACCTGCAAGGAGGTGGTAACCCTACCTAGCCCACCCCTTAGCAACAGACACTTGCATCCAGGGACCTTGGCTTGTCCCACGTACAGAGTCTCGCCAAGACAAAGTGGAAGATTTTGACAAGTCATGATCATCACTTTATTTTAGAAGTTGACAGGATTTTGACATGAACTGAAGAGGCTACATAGTTAAAAACTGAAGCTGCGACAAGCTGAAAGTAGAAAAATATACTGTATGGAGATACAAAGCCTTGTTAAACTAGTTAACATTATAAAATGTACCAAAAGTTGTTTAAATAAACACGCACAATGTGTTAACATGCATTCAATTCATCCTTTGAACTCCAGCTAAGCAGTAATTTCTGATGCAGAAAGCTTCCTATCCCTATTGGCAGGGGAGTCTGAGGAAAGAAAACATCTTCCCCAACTGCCCATGGTTCTTGGGAAACTTGGTTTACCTGAAGCAAGCCCTAATCGCAACAGAGCTTGGAAGCAAAATAAAAGTATTAAGTTCTGCATTCAGAAGAGAGGAGGTGGTTTGAATTCCCTTATGCACAGGACCTTAGATTTGAGGGTGCTAAATGAGACATGACCGACGCTCCACTTCCCCTGTGCTGTCGACATAACTTGCAGAGAGAGACTTTCAGGTTCCTACTTCTGCTCAGATTCATAGTGATTGTTGTCAGGGAAATACAGGCATTGAAGACTTTATTCTTTTGCTTGAGTTACACGTCCATGTTTTTCATCTCACACCTGAAGTTAAGCAGTACCATAGCCGCCAGGTTGTGAAGACAACAGAAAAAAACCCACACTACCGTTTCTTTTAAAAAAACCCCAAACACATAACATTTTTGAGTTCTACTGAAATCTGTTTCTCAAAGCACTTAAAGGCTGAGGCAGAAGCGGCACTGCTGGTAGGAAGATATCTCAGGCAACAGAAAAGTACTTTTTTTTTTTTTTTGGACCACTGAGACTTTAGACCTTGTCTATTTTTTTATTCCAGCTTAAAGAGACTGCATATAGGGCATCAGGTCTTAATTTAATTTTAATAGGCTTCACTCCTGCCTTAAACCAGTTTTGTCTTCAGACTTTGATGCTAAACTAATTTTAGCTTAAAATCAACTGTATTCTTTTCTAGAAAGCATAATTAGATTTTGGCAGTGAAAGTACCATGAAGATAATGTAATAATTAAACAATGAGTTTCTAATTTGAGGTTCACTTAGAGTGAAAACGTTCAGGCAATGAAGAGCTGAGTATAGTTGAGACAGGTCAGATATTTAAAAAAAATAACTGTACCACCCAGTTTAAGAAGAGGAGCAGCTAAATGCCACCAGTGTGAATTCATTAATCCAGCTGGCAGATTATTATAATTTATATGAATCTGTTGTCTGCAGATGTTGACATCAGGCTTTAAAAGTCATTTAAGACAGTTCTTTAAAGACACTGGTACAGTGCACTGCAATTGCAGAACGGTTATTTCCTGCAAGATCCCACCTCGTAGTGAGTTAAAGTGCCCATTTTCTCAACAGGAACAGGAATGTCACCTTGTCTATCAGATTCCAACTGTAGCAGAATACATTGCATTTTCTCATCTTGCATGATTTTGTGCTTGTACGTCATTGGAAGGCTATACCCTGATTGAAGGAAAAAATTCAAGAGCACGAAGGCTTCCAATTCCTTATCCACTCTTCCTACAGAAAATAAGCACCACCCTATACCCGTAGATACAAATAGCCTTAGGCTCTCTTTAAACTGTGCAAATCAAATATTCAGAGTCTCCATCAGCGTAAATCTGGCTTCCGTTCTGCTCGATGCCACTCTTCAGAGGTCAAAGTCAGTCTGTGAAGCAGACCTGTCTTTCACTTGGCAAGCAAGGACAGCATCATGAATACTGTGAAACAGCGACTCTCTCGTTACAGTGTCTTCAAAAAACTTCAGCCTTGTCAGCTCATTCATAACAGGGCCTACAAAATAAAAACCAAATGTGGCATCAGTGCATAAACTGAAGTACAAAGATGGAAGACAACGGTATCTCAGGAAGACGACGACAACTTGTTCCCTTACTTGTTATTACTTAAAACATTTAAAATAGCCAGGTGGATCACATGCTACTTCTACTCCAAACGGGTAATTCTCTTATCCAGACATACGCAGAGGCCTGTTCTTGGCAGAAGATGCTACAATTCCAAATATCAGAAACTTAGAACGTTGCAGGCTTTTCTCCTTATTGCATTATTACAACAATTTCAAGATGCAAAGTTTGGTGTGGCGTTTACAATTTGCCAGCTGGAATAAATGGGAGCAGATCTAGTCCTCACAGAACTCATTACATCAGTGCCCTACTTTCATTAAGGTGAAGGCTCTAATGTATATGGGCTTGCTTTTCCTTGAATCCAATTTTATGTGAAGTAAGTGCTGATACTACTGAGGCACCTGCCAGCAGAAAATTTGGGGCCAGAGGGAGAGAGAGAAAACACGATCTCTCCCATAAAGCTCACAAACGCTGCCGCTCCCCCCAGGCCCAAACTCACCACTACAGCTGGCAATACAGACACGGACACCAACTTCTTTGTATTCTTTTATAATCTGCAACAGAGTTAAACACAGGTATGTCATTGTACACATCGCAGTTCTGGAAGATGTAAGCCAATTACTGTGAAAGCTGCACAGTCCACATTCCCCGGTATTCAGCTAAAACTTAGAGAGCTACAGAATTAAAACCGTGATCAGGTGAGATACTGGATTGTATTTGAGCTGGCATTTATGTCTCATGCTGACAGGTTCCTTATTAGGTATCTCACAAGTTTTCTGTGGGGTTTTTTTTGGGGGAAAAAGCCCTACTTACTGATTTTAATGTTTTTGCTCCAACTGAATCCACAAAGTTCACCGGGGTGAAATCCAGAATTAAAGAGTGGATGTTTGTTTTGGGCTCCATGAAGTGTTCACGCTCATCAGGAGACATGTCTTGTACACTAGCATCTGCAGATGCAAATTTTCCATTTACAGGTAACTCATCATCTGCTATCTCATGTTTTACACCTGCTTCCACATCATTAGTCTGGGAGAGAACATAAATGAAGCTTAATGACAGCTAATGCTTTTTCAGTGTAGATCCCCTTCCTCCCCATACTCACCTGTTCTTTCAGCCTTTGAAAGGTGTACACCTCCTAACCATTACAAAACTGGCTTTACATGCACACACACTTCCCTGTCTTACGTATATGAAGGTTTGTTCGCTTATGCCCAGCCTTTCTACAGTCACATGCAAGCAGCTTAAAGCTGTTATCTTAGGAGTGAATTACCCATTTCCTTCAAACACTGACACCTGTTCATATGTTTTTACTCCATTTCTTTGCCTTATCCCTGCTGATCCTGTCAAGGCCTATATATTCAAAAGAAGCAATCGGGCTCTTGAGTTAGGCATTTGGTTGGTTCCCCATGGTAAAAAGCACACACCAGCTCCTACTGCGGGGGTGAATTTAAACATGCACAAAAGCACAAGCATGTTTCAAACAGCCCTTCTCAATGTACTTGCCTCACTTAACCACGCCAGGATCAGCAATGCGGATGGCACTTTTTTATTACAGGGGCTGCTAATTTGAATTCATTTTATTATATCCTATTTCTGCATGATTATTCCAAGTGTGTGGGGAGGGACAGAGGTAGGGTCCCTCCAATTTCTGCTGACACCACTGCTGAGACAGCATGACAGCATGGAAAGGCTCTGCTCCGCTACGTGCTACCTGAATGTAATCAAGGGTCAACACAATTATCCAATCCAGCCATGAGCCTCCGATACTTAATGCTGTTCCCTCAGTAGCCTGTCTGCACTGCACAGTGCTTGCTCCCTAAGCCTTCCTACCTGAGTAGCACTCTGTACCTTGTACAAACAAGAAAGGTAACACCAGAAAGCAGCATGTTAGCTGATAAAGCAGAGGTAAATATTTACCGAAGAATTCACTAGTTTCAATACAGCTTTCTTTCTGAGTTTATTTGTCGCCTTTATGTCCCTGGCATGCCTTTTCTGGGCTTTTCTCCTTGCTGCTAATATGGCACAAGGGTCCACTCCAGTCTGTCATGAAAAGAAAGCACGATCAGAGGAGATTCAGCTTGTTAGGATGGCATTGCAGTATCAATTAGCACTGAATTCACCACTGTCATAAATTTAAAACACAAGCCTGCATTGTTCAGCTTCCCTTGGTGGGGGTGAGAACAGTATAAAGTAAGAAGGAATAATCTTGGCAAGCACTGTGTTAACAAGATGAGGAAGAGATGCATCACATTCTTTTCTTGAAATCAGAGAGTGCCATGTTTCAACTGAATGCCGATTCGAGTGCAGAGAGCAAAGGAGAGAGAAGTGCATTTGGACATAAATCACCAATACCTCTTGCTTTGTGAAGATAAGTACCACCCACCTGTTTTCTATAAGACTCATCATGGGAGCTACAGAAAAATTTTTCAGAAGTTAGTAAGGGTGCAATTGCTACCGGGTCAGGCAGTTCTGCCCTTAGCTAGTTCTGTTATTGCCATTCCCACCCGGTCAAACATGGGTTAGACAGGAGGTGAGGCATACTCTGTATGCAGGTAATTTGTTGCTCATGAGAGGCATTAAATGCCCACAGTATTCCACCGTCTTACACTCCAGTAAAGTTTGTCACCCAAGAAGGAAGCTTTTACTCCCAGACATTTTGTTTTCAGTTCAGCAACTACTTATTTCCTTCTGAAAAAAAAATGTGTTTGACCAGTTTGTGCTGTGCAACCACCAGACTTTCCATTCACAAGCAGTTAATATTAAGCTACACTTTGTCCGTTTGTTCCCTCCCACCATGTTGTTGCTTCCTAAGATGATTTGCAGTTGGCTGGAGGGTCACCTTCTCATATTTTACTGATCACCAGGGGCCACAGGCTGAGAAACACTGTGCTAGGGGCTACACTAAAGGGGCTGAAAGATGAGCACATTTCAGAAGCCAGTTTGAATTTTCGAGACACAGACATTAGAGCATTTGCTTTACTCACCTTTTTCTTCAGTGCACTTGTATATGACTCGCTATTGGCAAAATAAAGCGATGCATTAGCTTGAAATATTTTTATTCCAGGATATTCTTTAACCTAAGGAAAAGAATATTGGATGTGCGCAGTTAAGTATTGCCTGCACTAGAAGAAAAGCACCTGTGTGATCACAAGACACGTGAACGTGCAGCCCAACAGCCAAGCCTGAATGGCTATCAGCGTGTGTCAAACACAGAAGGTTGGCACTGTTGTAAGCAAAGCCAATCAGAAGATCGGACCTTCCACCTTTCCCAGTGTAATGTTGCACACAATCAATGCCATGTAACATTTCTCCTTCTTTATAACAATGAAATGTACAGCCATAAAAAGGAATGAAACATTTGCAGTTCTCTGATGTTGCTATCTGCAGCTGGTATTAACATTAGGAAATCGTGCAGATCTAGGAATGCTTCCTCGTAGCCTCCCTTTCTACAGGCATAACGACTTAGCACCTGTGTGATCACAAGACACGTGAACGTGCAGCCCAACAGCCAAGCCTGAATGGCTATCAGCGTGTGTCAAACACAGAAGGTTGGCACTGTTGTAAGCAAAGCCAATCAGAAGATCGGACCTTCCACCTTTCCCAGTGTAATGTTGCACACAATCAATGCCATGTAACATTTCTCCTTCTTTATAACAATGAAATGTACAGCCATAAAAAGGAATGAAACATTTGCAGTTCTCTGATGTTGCTATCTGCAGCTGGATTAGGAATTAGGAAATCGTGCAGATCTAGGAATGCTTCCTCGTAGCTCTACAGGCATAACGACTTACTTCTCTCTCTTTCTCTCTCTCTTTTTCTTTCTCGTCTCCTCTTTCAAATCTTTGGTTTTAAACAGGCCTTCAAAAAGGTCTCGATATCACTTCTTTCCTCTACTTTAAACGAAGTCATCTCTACACAGGCTGCACCCTGACATTTTACATGCAAATGACCTGGCCAGCAGCAGAGATCCAGCCTGCCATATGCTGCCAACCCCGTCTTTATACAGGAGGAGGAAATGCTAACTGCATTCAGTATAACGAAAATGGAGTCTCCTTTGCATACAGCTATAAACATGCCCACGTATACTTTTGCTTTGTATCATATTCAAAGCAGAGCTGCTGGTGAGAGAATGTTTTCAAATTACAGCATCATCTTTTCACACAGGTTTTTACAGACTGGTTCCTCAGTGAAGGGGGATGTAGCCTTTTCATAGCAGCATCTCTGAGAACATGGCAGAGAGCACAGAAAATTGTAGTTGCTGTTTGTGAATAAATACAGCATGTTTATATCCATTATATTGACAAAATGTACTGCTTTCACCGACTTTTGGTTGAACAAAGTGGCATTTATAAGAAACTAAGTGCATGGTGAGCAATTGTGCCATTAATCATGTATATTTAATGAGCAGGGGATGGGTGGAGGCAGGGAGATGCTATTTTGAACAGTTTGTGCAATTCTGAAGAACAGATCAGTTTGGGTCCTGGGTTCCATGGATTTCATGCAATACTGCCACACAAGTAAAGAAGGTGGCCTGGTATTCCCTTGTGTATATAGCGGGTTTAGCAGCGGTATTCCTATAAACCTTATCATTTTGTACAAGCTAGTACAATGGAACTAGTATAAAGGTTACTTTTGATCACCTCCTGGTCAAATGTACCTGCAGTACAAAAAGCTAGCATTTTGAACAAAATAGCTTTTACTACTAAAATTAAATTTATTTTCCTCCCCTTCAACGCAGGTGAATACCAGGCAGACAGCAGTATGGTAGGGCTAAGCAGCAAATTGCCACAGTTGCCTTTGCTCCACTACATAAAACTCTTCAATGCAGAAGAATATGCTCCTACCTCTTCGTACTCTTTCACGTCACAGTAGATGTCAGTGTCAGGAATCTGACCAAGGATTCTGTATTGAGGGCTAGAGAGAAATGGAAGCAAATGTTTCCGTATCATCACTTATGAAGTGGAAAAGTGAGTATTCAATACAGATTGAAACTTATTTTAAATGGTCATTCTGCAGTGCCTGTCTGACACCGGCTTATCTAAACATGGTCCAGTGCAGTGGGCGGTTAATGGCAGGAACATAATAAAGGGGCCGTTTGGTGACTAGACAAATTTGCTTCTGTCAGTGCAAAAACAATTTAGAAACTTAGCACTGTAATGTTGTCATTTTCTGAAAAGCATGGGCCAAAGCATGCAAAGGTACAGGGCAAATTCTCTTTGGTGTGAACTGGTGCAACTCCATTGACTATCTTGCAAATACGGAAACTCATACTGGCAGAAAACATGCTGCAATTTCAAAGAGCCACTCTGCTCCCAGGACAGTGCCTGAGAAGACGAATATTCCCAACTCACAAGCAGTGTGACAGCAAAGTACATTACTGTTCTGTTTGCAAGAACAAAACCATATAGACACGGCAGAAAAAAACCTCTTATTTATGCAGAGCGGAAACCTCAGGATTTGGTTTCATTCCAATGCAGACTGAAACCAACACTTTTATACATTTTCCACCTAGATATCCCAGACCTTGAGCCTAGAAGCCTCATATAACAGTATCCACACGTGCAAGAAATCATTTTGCTGTAGACCTGGAAAGCTTCACAGTAAAAACTTTGTCACTTTGAATGAGGAGAGAGGACAAGTGATTTGAAAAACTAGAAGGGCAGGCACAATTTTATGATGAATTAGAACTTTCTTATAAAATACCTAAACATTCATCTAGTGATAACCTAACTCAACTTCTGCGTGACTGTGACAGTTAGTGCACACAAAATGTAACCATTTACTGAAACTAGCATCAAGCAGATTTGAATTTCTGAACTCTAGGCATTAAAAAAAGTAAACAAGAAGATTAACCAATACAAGAAATCGAAAATCTTCTGTTTATTATTGAAATTGCAAGTTTCATGCCCTCTAGAAATTTTGTTCTCAGAAAAATAAAATGTGAACCCTGGATCAGAGCCACAGGGCATAACCTACATTATGAAGCAGAATCTATACTGTATGCAGTTGAAGAGGGTGGAAAGGTCTTCTGCTTATTTGCACCCCTTAAACAAACAAAACCACACAGAAGATCAGCAAACACTAATTTTGATAAAGAAGAAATCTGACCTTTGTGTTCTGTAAATAACGGTTATCATTGCAAACGCTACCGCAGTAAGCAAACCATAGTCTAGTCCCAGGAAAAGAGAAGCCACAAAAGCTACCAGCCAGATGGCCTAAAACAAAGAAAAGCTCTGAATTATTATTCATCTTTTCTGTTAACAGCAAAAACAATAGCATAATTCAGCCTCAAAACCTATGTATCACTTCTGTTCAGGAATACACTATAATGTAATCCATCATGATAGCAAACTGTAATTGCCTTAACCTTTCAGAAGGGCATAAAAGCTCAAGGCGCACAATATAACATCTGACAAACTGTCACATATTAATTAATGTCTTAAGTCCTGTTCTCCAAGGAATCCTGTGTTACCATCAGACTCCAAATACCTTAGGATAAAAAATAAATAAATATGCAAGGCCTGCAAGCAGCTCTTCACTTACTTCCATTAGCCAGTTAATCCAGGAGAAAAATGCCACCAAATTGTTCCCTGCGATACACTTAGTTCCGGCCCACTCCAGCCAGGTTTTTGGTTTGTCTTAAAAGATGGCAAATACCTTCAAGTAGTTTTCTTTGTTACTCTGTATTTCAATTCTTCTCAGACATTCCCACAGCCTTCAGTGCAGTTCCTATAGCAACACTGCAAAAGCTTTGCTTTTACCGTAACCAAACTACTTCTGACCTAAGTTAAAGGTTGTTGAACAACAACAACAAAAAAAACATTCTTGTCTGCAACAGCTCACTCTCCTAGGGTACTTACAGCTCCATGTCTTATGTTCATCTGCAATGCAACACCAATTTGTAACTCCTTGATAAGTTTCTACCCTGTTTTGGGGGTTAGGAAGAAGAGGAACAACAAATTTAATACAGTAAAATACATGCACTGAGCTGTGTATTGCTCACCAGTTCAATCTTACTGGTTCTCCAGAAGTGCACGACGTCTCCAAACTGTTTAAACATTCCTTTCAGGTTCACCATTACAATTGCAGCTAGCACTGTCTAGGAGTATTACACAAATACAATTTTCAGAAGCAAAATAAACCCAATGTCAAACAGAAACTTCAAAACATCACAAATAACCATACTTCTGTGGTTTGTACAACTGATATAAGTCTACTGCACAGATGTTCCATTTAAAAAAAGAACTTTTCAAGTAGTTCAGTGGAGATACACTTTTACTGGAGCTGCAGAAATGGCAAGTCAGAATCAGTACAGTTTGATTTACTCTTTCCTGGCAAAAGAAATCACATATTCCCGAGCTCCATGCAATTATAGTCCCTGTAGTGACTGAAGCAGCTAGGCTATAATCTCAAATTCAAGTTTCTCTACAATATACTGCAACATTTCCTGCAAGTGTCAAACAGGGGTAACCCAAGGTACTTCTCCTATAAAAAACCCCCAGGAATTACGTATCACCCTATGCATGCCCCAAAACCAAGCTTTTTTCTTTTAAAGTGAGAATATACTTATTCACATAAATACATTTTTATACAAATAAGTGAAACTGCAGCAAAACCAACTCATTATGCTGAGCCATCACCTAGCTCCAACCCTTTCCCAGCTGAGCTGTTACTTTAAAAGAAAGTAACTTTTTAACCTCTTCCTAGAATTCCTATGCTGCAAAGGGGAATTGTTTGAAGGTATCATTTTGATGTTCTAAAGACAGAGTCCAGAATGTCCAATATTAAAAACAACAACAACAAAAAAAAGCATGCCGGATCCTTCAAAATACTACTAATTTCTAGTCTAACTTACAGCGAAAATGCATACAAAATTTAAAGGTTTCAGGATCAAGGCCTAACTGTGTTTGCTTACTAACGATACCACAATCTCTATTTTAAGCAATACTCACTGGCCTCTGTTCACTGACAATGCAATGACTAACAGGCAGAACTCCCCTACCTGTGGAAGTGGTTCAAAGAGGTATCCAATAGCCACAATTACCAACAGAACCATAACTGAAGAGAGTGCACCTGCAATCTGAACAAAAGAAGCAAGAAATGATGTCAGAGTATTATGATGTCAGAGTATTAAGAAGTGCTCCCAAAGGGCAATATTACTGATTAGCTAACCCCTCTCGTGCTTTCCACAAGGCTGGTTGTTCAAGTGGCTTTTGATCCCTCCCACTCAGTTCATCTATTCTGACTGTCGTGCAGCCTGCTGTCCTGGCCCAACCTGGATTTGAACATGGGAAGCTCCAGTTATTCCTTCTGGCCCAGGCAGAGAAATCTGGCAATCTAGTGAAGCTTCAGATTTTAGCTCTGGAGCTCCAAAAAGCATGCTTTGTTTCACTCAAAATTTGGGTTTACATACCTGAGTTTTCCCACCGGTGCTTTCCTGAACAAGACTCCGAGACATCGAGCAAGTGACTGAAAAGCTTTGGAAAAATGACCCCACAGAGTTGCATATTCCCAAGGCAATAAGTTCCTGCAGTAAACGATAGAGCAAAACAAAAGGCAGTTATACCTAGCAACTGTACGAAGCTGGAGCTATCCATACATATTAATAACCACATCTTATTTACAGTGCTTTCTAGCAACATTATCGTAGAGAATAAGCAACCTTATACCTGTAGTTCTCACACATGCGCAAGTTGAGGCATGTTAAATCATGTGTTAAATAAATTATCTGATGAAGCGTTCAAGACATTTCCCACCCTTAAATGTTACTGTAATGAGTCACACTGAAAACTAAAATGAATGACGGCATTGCTTGTTTTGAGGATTTCTTCAACTTGGGGATAACTTGAATTTTAACACTGAATATACGTGGAAAATGGTTTCTCATACACACATTGTTCTTTGCTGCCCCCTCTAAACTATCTGTTTAGTACTATTAGAACCAAGAGCAGTCTTGGCTGTGTTTCCATGGGTGGTAATTCATTGCTGTACATGAAAAAACCAACGTGTGTCCACTGTTTCATCAGGAAGATCCCAGATGAGAACTGTTATCATGAGCGAGATCAGAGCTCCATCTACCTCAGTACTGTGTTTCTGACACCTAAGAAAGTATTTGCTTGTAATGAGTCCTCCCCAGATTACTCTGCACCCTGCTATTTGTAACTGAGGTGATTTGAGTTAAACGTTTTCAATAGTTCTCAATGAGTTTTTCTCTTTGCATTTGTACAATCCTTTTTTGATTCATTTCAACGCTCAGCATGCACTGCATCAGGTGACAAGGAGTTCTATAGCTTAACATCCAGGTGAAGTAGCATCTGGCACCTCCTGAGGCAAAAGATTTAGATGCTTAACTCAGGTCAGTGATGATTACTTTAACTAACGTAAACAGTGCTGATTCCATTCATGCAACTACGGATTTGTCCTCTTCTCTCTTTGGGTAACAGAAAACAATGATATGAAGGATAAGATTCATCTGACCAGATGTAAAACTCTGTAGGTAAAAGTCATTTCAGCTCCCATTTACTCTCAGAAGAAGACAGCCATTTTGAGAAGGGGGAACAGCTGATCTGTGCTGTGTCAGATGCTTGCTCTAGGAAATGAATTACAGCATATGAACTCTGTCTCCCTTGACACCACAACGATATCAACCAATAATCCAACTGCAATATTGATTCTAAATTGCACAGGAAGGACAGAGTAGGTGAGGATGACGTATCGTTTTAGTTTTAGAGAGTCCCTAACCACAGCCTTTATCACTCAAATCATGATCAGAATGCTAACTACGGACAGGGCCAATTGCTGTCCCAGAAAATGATGAGCTGCCTATTTACAATCAGTGGGAATAAAAAGAAACTATAAAACATAATTGGAATTTCTAAACCTTAGATAATAGTTCTTTGACACATAAGGCATTGTATTTATCACATGGGAACTCTATGCTTCGCTCTATTATAGAAAGCAGAGATAAAGTAGCTGTCCATCAGGACAGTAGGCTAAGTAATGTCTGTCCCAACAAATAATATTCATGCCTATGTCCAAGTCTAACAGAAGCAAGTTTCCCAAAACGAAGCTAAAAGTGAAACTGGTTATTAAAACACAGCCAGAAGAAGAACTTAAAATAATTCCTGGCATTTAAATGTGTAGGCTGTCAAAAACCTGACCTGATTCCACTATGAAAGAAAGACTAATTTTTGTCCAATAACCCATTCTACTTTAACGATGTAACAAAGGAGCTACTGAGAATTTTCAACAAAGCAACCCCAATACTTTTACCTGATTCCCATCAATGGTGTAACCATGTTTAAGGGCAAAGATCTTGGCCATTGATACAGCCATTGAAAATCCAACTATTGCTATTGCTATTGCATCCACAAATATTGCTGGGATGAGCTGAATCTCGGGAACTGCTGGTGCACGTAACCTTGGAGATGAAATAAATATTTACAAATTACTATAATAAAAGTTACACGCCATATGGAAAAGGTATAGTTTGAATAAGAATATATCATCCTTACCCTTGAGGAATATTCCCAACAACATCCACTCTGTATGACTCACTCAGATTCATTCCAGCTGAAACTCCTGTGCCAATAATGACCTAAAAATCCACAAACACATTTATAAACATCAGCTAGAAAGAGATAAAGCCACCTGAAGAACTAGTAACACTTAGCTGATTATGAACAACACATACAAGGGATTACATTTATTTGTCAATCAGTTTTCTAAGAGTTAGGGGGTAAAGAAGCAGATAAAAAGGAGGAAGTATCACAATTTTCCCTCCGCCGTGTTCAACCCCCACTGATTTTATAAAGTTTTCTTGGAAACAGTTAAATGGAACATGCTATGGTATGATCTGAATCACTCTAATTCCCTTTGCCTGAGCCAAGCTCAGGCAGAATAGCGTATTGGGAAATTAAATGCAAGGACAAGCCAAGGACATCTGCACTGCCATATTTACATGTGCATAACCTGCATGCTCTCTGTAAACAGAACTGGTGCAGCAGCAATGAAAGGAACAGGTGTAAGATCGCTTTGCTGTTGCCTTACTATCAAACAATACCCTATTACACCACCTCCATCATCTCTCAACAGCATCCCTTTTCTTTGTTCCTTCTATCTAGATTGTACCCATACCTTCAGTTATTCCCTTTCTCAGCTCTGATTTTGTGCGGGTTGTTTGAGAGCTCTAGTTTTCCAAGAACTCATTTTTAAATCCAACCACTTTTAAAGGTGAAAGGTTATCTAAGATGTGGGCTTTGTGTGTATTAAGATAGTCTGCTTTATCCATGTATTTTAGAGTAGTCATTCAAAACAGAATCAACGCTGCAGTCAGTTATCAGTCTCGGAAACAGAGAAAGGAAGGTTAAGTATTAAGTCCCCCTGGTTCCTGCTCTTTCTGTCACTGCATTTTAAAGAGCAAGCCAGCCCTGCAGAACCTCTGAAACAGGCATCTGTAAGCACCTTCTTTCAGGAGGGGGTTCTGAGCTCTTGGACTCCAAGTAGGAAATGCCACTCAGAGGCATGTCTCGCAGAGAATCATTCAGGTGCCGAAACTCCAGGATAGAGTGGGGTTTACGCCAAATCTCTACCTACCCATTGCCATAGGGGACTGCAGGTGTTTAACTGGGTTTTCAATTCTTCTTTGGGACTTCGTGCCTAAAACTTGGGCATGTGAGTCCTAACCTTATGAGTATCCAAACCTTCAATTGGATCAAGCCTCAAATGAATTATGTTCAACAGAAGTTACTCTAAAGCTCAGTAAGACTTGACAGAAAATGAAATAGTTTCTACAGCTTTAGAATAGTTATATAATTTAGCTATAGAATTTCACAACTGGCTTACCACAATGATCTCCATAGGAATAGGAACTGGGAGCTTCTTCTTAAACCGGAGATTGATTTCCTTGCCAATCAACAATAGAACAATGCACGTTAATCCAACAATCAATGCAGCAATATTGGTCGTTGTTATTTTTGAAAGCACAGCAGCTATGCTCTGTAACACAACAGAAGTAACATCATTATTCCTAAGAAAATATAATCTTCATGGAGATTTGCCACAAAAGAGCAAATTATACACTGCTGTTCAGCTGTGTTTTTATTCTGCATTTATAACCACAGTGAATCAGTGCCTCACTGAAATCCCCATTGCTCCCACAAAACACAGAAGTTCAGAGTATCTCCGTGAGGAAGATGCATTTGCAATCAATTACAATATCAGTCTTCCTCAAATGGGGAAAGAATATGGAGAAAAAAATATCATGGGGGAAAAAGTCTAAACTAAATCACATCTCTTATCCTCAACATTTTCACACATATTTCATACTGGCAGCTACCTGAAAGCAATAAATGCAAACTCCTTCTAATACCTTCAAATATTCTTTGGCAAGTCACATCTACTTAGAGCTGCATAAACGATTCTAAAACAATAAAGCTGCTGATACAACCATCGAGGTTACCATAGCAGTATGATTAAATAACAGTGATCTTGCAACACTGCTGAACTGGCCATTATTCCAAATATCTTTTAATTGAAAACTCTATTAAAAGGGTGTTAGGAAAGAAAGCTTGCTGGAACACACAAGTTGCTAGAGAGTAAATGATTCCCCTACCAATTACTCCTCCTTCTTCCACTGCATTTAAAAAAAAAAAAAATAAATAAATGACCTCTGGAGAGGTCTTTGAAAGAAGATGTACATACCCTTCTTTAGACAGAAGGAAAATTATGGCAACTATCAGGATATTATACATTCAGGATGTCCTGGTAGTACACCTTGAATGTATACGTTCCCTTCTATTTGTTTGGCAGTTAGTATGTCTGGTTTCTGGATTAGTGAACTAAACAGGAAATTTAGGAATTAATCATTAGTGCAGCCTTGTTTCCAAAAGGTTTGTTACATCTCCACAAATATACAAGAAAGATTCCCACAAAGTATTTTCTATAGCCTCCATGTAGTCGAAATCCCGAAGCTTTGTTATTGCTGAGCCATCAGTCTGCTCAAATGCTTGGGTTTCACAGATATCTGAGATCTTCCCTATTCTTCCACTCAGGAGTTCTTGTCTGCAAAATCAGAGCATTGATTTCGTAAAAACAACTTGAGGCTTCCTAGACTGGCAGGCAAATCAGATTCAGATGCATTTCAACTCTGCTTGTTCATAACAGCAAGAAAAGTAATGCTCATATAAACATGAAAGCTGTGGTTGTAATTTCAATTAGAAATGTCCCTTTAAACAAATAATTTGCTGCATGGGATCCACTACATTTTTTTCAGAGCACAACTGTCAATTTTAAATTCAAGTGAACAAGAGCTTTTGGTTTTACTTAAGTCATACTAACCAAATCACAGCTTTACACTGCATGGTTTTTCTTCTGTCCCCTTGCATCACTACGTGTTAGACAGAAGGTGAGTGGAAGATTAGGCTGTGAGCTATGTCAAATAGTGGATCCCTACTGGCTCTGAACAATCAGTTTTAATGCTTAGGGTCTTTGATAAACAGCAATGTTTTACACTGAGTGTCCTTATTTCAAAATAGTTTTTCCCACTACTCTAACAAACAGGTACATTTATGATGACACAGCACTTTGTGTCCAACCACACTACAAAACAGCTTGCAAACAGGAAATGAAGAATACTCCCATCAGGAATTGTGTGTGACGTTAAAGAAATACAAACTGGGCAAGGTTCCGAGAATAACATTTCCTAGCTTTGCAAAACATGTCTGGTCTATAGTGAAGCATTTTAGTAGCACATTTTCCCACGATGTACCAGAGACTTGCTTCAATGAACATTATTATCTCTTCATATTTGTGCTGGTTTTGGCTGGGATAGAGTTAATTTTCTTCCTAGTAGCTAGTATGGGGCTATGTTTTGGATTTGTGCTAGAAACAGTGCTGATAATACAGAGATGTTTTTGCTATTGCTGAGCAGTGCTTACACACAGTCAAGGCCTTTTCTGCTTCTCACACCACCCCACCAGCGAGTAGGCTGGGGGTGCACAAGGAGTTGGGAGCAGACGCAGCCAGGACAGCTGACCCCAACTGAGCAGAAGGATATCCCATACCGTATGATGTCATGCTCAGCATATAAAGCTGGTGGAAGAAGAAGGAAGGGGGGACGTTTGGAGTGATGGCGTTTGTCTTCCATTACACGTGATGGAGCCCTGCTTTCCTGGAGATGGCTGAACACCTGCCTGCCGATGGGAAGGAGTGAATGAATTCCTTCTTTTGCTTTGCTTGCCGGCTTTTGCTTTGCCTGTTAAACTGTCTTTATCTCAACCCACGAGTTTTCTCACTTTTACTCTTCCGATTCTCTCCCCCATCCCACCGGGGGGGAGTGAGCGAGCGGCTGCGTGGTGCTTAGTTGCCAGCTGGGGTTAAACCATGACACTACTACAAAACTACATTTAGCAGAATCCTAAAATCTGCCCATCTCAGACTGTGCTGATCTATCAAGTCGCACCGAAGCTGCACTTTAAGATGCTCATATATTGCTATGGCACTTAAGACCTCATAGCCAGTTTTGAATACTGAAGCATTATTCTACTTAGTGCCAAAATAATAATTAAAAAAAAATAGGAAAAGGCTTAAGTACTATATCCAGACAGTGCAGAATTTGCATGTTTAGTAAAGGTAGTTACTCACATATACAACTGAGAGGGGTCCACTGTATCGGTTAGTCTTAATGCCAAGGAGATACTTTAACTGAGAAGTGAAGACATGAACCGCAGCAGCAGTAGTAAATCCTCGCACGAGAGGCTCCGTTAGATAGATGGCTACAAATCCAAATCGAAGAAGACCTAAACACAACTAATGAAGAAGAGGAATATTAACCATGTGACTGCCACTGTAGCCTGAACATCTGTACTATATAGCAGGCAGGCCACAGGACACCTCTTCTTACCTCGATGCCCAAGCCAGATCAGGCAAACCTGAACTTGGCCTTTCTAAAGCCACAGTTCAGTAAGCAGCCATCAATGCACCAAAGCTTCCATGCCACTGGCAGGTGCAATGTGGGATATGGGTAGACATGTGTTTGTATGCATTTATGGACAGACTAGAGAACATCAGGTTGAGTTTTTCTGATGGGATAGGAAAAAAATGAAAGGGGGGAAGTCCCATTTCTCCCAGTCAAGCCAAGATGCCAGACAAAGACTTGCCTCCAACGCATCCCTCCCCACTTCTGTTATGTGGCTGCCACGAAGCAGCCTGTATTCTACACAGTGCAGTGCTGAAGCACAAGTCTATTGACAGGGGATCTGCCATGACCCCGTACTCCTTGCAACTGCAAGTCTAGCAGCAGCATCTGAACTTGACCTTAGAGCAAACTGCAAGCACATACCTGGATAATTCCTGAAAGAAAGGCGAGAGTCACAGCTACCTGTACTCTCTTGGCATCCCTAGCATGGTAATATTCAAGGTAATCTGTAACATTAGTAGAATTATAGCCTACAGCAATCATTTCATCAGGCACTTGTCTCACAGCAACACCACCAACCATCATACTAATCACAGCAAAGGTACCTGAAATAAGAGGGAAAGGAAAATAATTGGTTAAAATCCTAGCGGGTTGTTTTTTTTTTTGGGGAGTGATTCTTACTGAGAGAGATGTGGAATTAAACTATAATAGAGTTTTCTACCTAAATATTGTATTTTTTAGCCCCCAAATCTGCTCCAGTACTCAGCACCATTAAAGCTAGTTAGATGGTGAACATACACTTCCATGGTAAGTAAACACCATCATTTTTTTTTTTTCTATCTCAGTTTCTATTATGCAAGTTAAAGAGTCATCCTGGCCACACAGACAGTTGACTGCAGCAACGAAATTATAGTTCAGGAGTTCACAGCACACATTTCTCGATAATCCGATACCGATAAAAGATGCTCTTCTATTCCTTCCTAAGTAGGATGGATAAATTAACAATAAAAAATACTGCTAATGTTTGACACATTTCTGTTTCTCCTATTCACTTAAATTGGAATTTATGGAAAACAACTACACTTTCTATTTCTCCAATTTTATTTTTTACAACTTTATTAAACACACACACACAGACTTTCAGTTATCCATACAGATATACCTATTGATATGTGCTTGGAGGTTCCAAAAAAAGTATACAGAAAGACAGGATAAAATGAAGAATATAGGCCAAATACTGGGGGAACAGCTGCCAGCAAAGCATAGGCTAAACCTAGAAAACAGACACAAATATGTATGTTAGGCAAACAACAGGAAGAAACCATCTGAAGCAAAAGGATTTAAGCCTACTAAAACTGAACTCAACTAACAGGAAATCTAGTGACATATCACAGGTTTAAAAACCAAGAAGTCTTGCAGGGAATACTCTTTAATATGTGTAATACTGTAGAGCAGTGCCTAGAAACCTGATGGTTTGAGTCAGGAAACCAGAAGTCTCTAATTACAGGCACTGTAGGTGTGTGCGTGCGTGTTTGTGTGTTCATCTGTGCACCTGTGCACTCACTGTTTTGCCTTTGTGGCTGGAAGTACTTCTTAATAGCCAACAAACACTTCTTGTTGCTTTTGTTTTCATCTGTCAAAGAATATAATTAGAAAGACTCAAAACCCCAAAACCCCATAACCAGTGGGACACATTTAATTTTTCTCCTCCTTTTCTCATCAGACATGATCTTCATGGTAATCTATGACTGACTAAACACTTCCCTCCTCCCTCCCCCCAGAACAAGCTGGATGACATCACAGTTTTTGTTTCTGCAAAACATGCTCCAAAGTGTAAAATAAGCAGAGAATCATTGCTTGCAATCTGTAAGGTCACAGAGCTTATACAGTCCGGTATTATTCCCAAAAATGAAGTCCTTTTTGTTCTTAAGCCCTGCCCAGTTCCACGCAGTGGAAGTGTGATCTACACCATTCCTATTTGTAGGAGGGGCTGGCAAGCACAGCAATGGAGCTGTGGGGGAACAGGTCTAAGGGATGCCAGGGAGGGATACCTCCGACGGTGGTATCCGAGTAGTCTGCTCAGTCTGCGTGACTGAGCGTGTGCTTATCATGGGATCAGGCTCACAAGCAAATTGTGTGCACCACATGATATGGCGTGTAACTGTCCCAAGCAGTTCCAGCAAAATCAATAGTTCTATACAGCTTGCGTTAATGAGAAGTAGACACCAGAACTGAACAAATGGGCCTCGAGAAGAAAATGCTGTATCCTGGCTTGGCTTGCTTCTCCAATTCACCTTCACAAGTGCAGACTCATGACACCTGAGAAAGCTGTGTGTTCTTACCACACTTGGGCAGACTGGTCTAAGTTAGGACTGAAAAGCTCTACAGTCCAGTGCAAACTGCAAAAGGAAGCAATGGTTCACCCACCATGGAGAGCTAGTAATACTCGAAAACACCTCTCCCTATTAATTTATTTTTAAATTGAGAGACAAAGCATCAGGTTACAACGAAAGAACAAAAACAGTAAGGGATCTTCTGTGTCATCCAAGCACTCCTGCACAGCGTAATAGCTCACATGGCCTTGCTCATGTCCTAAGCAACGTCTGAGTCCTAACCAAGAATTCATACTCCTATCAGAACCGGAATGATGATATTGTTTATTCTCTTGCAGCAATGAGCTTTTCATTAAGTACTGCTGAAACTCATCCCACATATATTCTCTGCTCCAGGGGCTACCTCTCATGCCAAGAGTATCAGCAGAACACCCCGTACTATAACAGCCTGGCCTTTAATATGGTGATGAACTTAACAGTACAAGTGACCAGAACCAAAAACCAGTGGTTTCAAAACTGGGAGGGTGGGTCCATGTGAAGTTCCTGATCTGAATACCCTCTTACTCCTTTTCATTTGTACTGGCATTTTTAAAGGCTGTCAGTGCCAAGGAAAGAAAGAGATACTGACATGACAGGAGTTCACGGCTTAAACACCCTGGTCATTGTAGTTCTGCCTGGAATGATTCCCAGGCTTTTTTGAACTCATGCATGCTACAATTACATCCATTCCAGAAAAATAAAAGTTCAACTTTTGTCTTTTTAGAAAGGAAAAGATTAGGAGTGGTTTAAGGGCATGTCTGCAGTCACCGAAGGAAAGAACAATGTTTAGTTTAAAACAAAGTCACAAAATTAAGTATAAAGTTCACTGTTGACCACTTAAATTTTAGTGTCCTTATCTGGTCATCACATAAACTGTGTTTCAGTATAGAACCGGTAATGTTTGTGTCTAATATATGACAGATTTGCTTGACAGTTATCTTAAACTGATAAGTAATGTGGTTAAGTTGATGTTTACATTTGTGTAAGAAAAATATCCTTTATTATAAAAAATTGCACAAAACCGGGAAGCTACAGAAATAAAGAAGTCAACTGCACAGACTAAGTTAGGATATTGCATTGTTTTAATGGGTTACCACCTATTAAAATCTAGGCTTCTTGGATTTACAGATTAATTCTTCAGACCTGCCTCAGCCTAAAGTGGAATAAGTGAAGTGAAAATATGAAATAAGCCAAAACACAAGTAAACTTATATATGCTTAACTACATTACCCTTAGCATGAGGACTTCTCTGGACTGGGCTCTGCACAAATTCAAGAATTCCCTCTACTCCAAGACCTCCTGGGGGAATCTACTGGGTCTGTGGCAGCTGTCGTGAAGCTGCCATTCCCAGAGCAATGATGGCATCCCATAATGATACTGCTGTAAAAATGCTGTCACTTTCTAACCCCATAGCAGTTCTGGAACTGCTGATAGTAAGGAGTCAGGCTGAACAAAAGATTCCACTGGTCCAGTCACCAAAAGCTGAACAGAACAGTAAAGACCGCCTTTCTCTTTGTCTTCCACAGAGCCTGTGCCTGCTTCAGGGCCAGGCTCCACTTGGGGTGAAACTTCCAAGTAATTTAATAGAAATTCCACAATTTGCAGCTTGTTATAGAAGATACTTTTGATTTATTTCCACCATGTAAATCATTGCCCACTACTATGGTTCCAGGTTAAACTGGTGACTTCTAGCCTTAAGAGAAAAAGAGGGATCAGTCTCTTATTTCTTGCAGGTTCTTCTCTGGTTGAATTTAGTTTTGGTTACTTTGCAACAGTTGCTCTCCTGAAACGTTATGTCTATCCGATACTGCTACCCTCTGTAGGACATTTGCTACAACTTTCAGGATGACAAGATCAGAAACTAACTGGGTACATTCAGCAAAGGTTTAGACACGCACTTAAACTGTGAAAAGTTGTTCTGTCATCAAGAGCCGTTGGTATTGCTCAGAGAGGTAAGCTTCTTTCAGAGTTTCCTGCATAAAACTGCAAGTCAGTGATAAGGGAATCATCATTATGGGCTGGTCTGCAGAATGCTGTACTGATCTCCCCACACACACCTGAAATACACATCCTTTTCCCATGAACACCTGTTCAGGAAGCCAAGCACTACCATAAAAGCGCACACACAAAAAGCAAAGAGGAGGATAAATAAATCCAGAGAGATACTCACCTTGAGGAAGCTGCATAACCCCAGTGCTTATACCTGAGATAATGTCTCCTAATAGGTATTCCTTCACTGGGTAACGGGGAAGCCATTTTAAAATTGGTAAGAAACTGTAAAGATGAGACTTGGCTTTCTTAGAAGAACAACTGCAAATACAAAGCAGAAAGAAAAAGTTAAGACACTAGCAGGGGACAAACGGGTCAAAAAATTGTCTTTCATCCCTATGCAGGGAAACAGCTCCATTAAAGGCAGACTCAGACCCCGATGACTAACTTCTGGACAAAGCTTAAGCACAAACAACTATGGCTCCAGTTAATTTAACCTTTTATCACATGTTGGTTGCTGTTCACAACCCTTATGGAGCTGGAGAAGAGAATCAGTGCCTTGTGAGGCTGGAGGTCAGTGGGAAGTGAAACTGTTCAAATCCATGCACGATTGAGCAGTCACACAACACTTTTTGCTGAGACCATTCCTAGTAACAATCCCCTGAGGATAACTTGCTTTCTGATAGCCGTTTTCACTCAAACTACTTTGCAATGCTTTTTCCTATTTTTATTTACTATTTGTATGCTTTATACTTTTTTGATTATAACATTTTATATTATTATGCTTTATTTAAAAAAAAAACCCTGTTATTTTACTAATGCTTGTTACTATCACTAGTACTGATAGGCTAACTTTAAGGCTATTTGAGAACATAACCCTTCTTTACCCTGAAAGGAAAGGCACCAAAGCCAGCAACACTGATCCTTGTGTCTCTTAGCAGAGTTATTAACCTTTTGAAACCCTGACTCATGACAAATGAATAGAGCCAGGAAATAAATATCTCTATCCAGTACTGCCATGCATCATACTTTGATTGTACTGTGGTAAGAACGTTTAACCCTGGTTAAAAATATAACACTGGGATCATATAAATGCTTTTCTGCATAGGAGAGCTGCAAGAGAACTGCAGACATTTGTTAACATTTCTGAATTCTCATGGGACTAAATTGCATAGTGAAGAAGCTTACTGCAACAAGTGAGAGAGGAACTAGAGTCATCCACACTTCCCCATGTTTAAGCAGACTGAATCACAAGTCCATAGCTCAGGAGGATTTTGATCCACATATTTTTTATTCAGGACAGATTAGTTTTTTGAGGTGGAATTAGGTGCCATTACCATTAGGATGGTCATTCCATTCACCAAAACAAATCTCCAAATGTCAAATCATGTGAACATTTTACAGGAATATTTTACAGACAAGCAGTCAGGCAGAAATCATTTGTTGTCTTGCAGAACAAAGTTCTAGCAAGAAACTGAATCAACTCTGCAAATGAAGCATGGATAAATGTAAAGCTAATGAGAACTTAACTAGAATAAGTTTCTCTTCACTATCCTCTGGTACCACAGAGCAAGAGTTGCACAGTTAAAGACACTTCCTGTCTAACCAGATGATACTTAGATTCCAAGTCAGTTAGTTAAAAGCTACAGAATGCCTCTATTAAGTCCTTGTTAGGCTAGTAATTTAGATTTCTACACAGCTGTCATACATCTCCATTCTTCTTCCGTGAAAGGATCATGTGAAGCACAAATTTAGCCTTAAGTATTTCCACGTAAAAAGGACAGATATTTTTCTGGGTCTTACGAATTCATGTCACATGATTTGACTAATACTTCACATTCCTATGCTGCATATTTTTCCTTTGCACTCTGATGAAGGCAATTCAACTAATTTATCCAACATTTTGTAATATAGTTATATATTAACATATAAAACCACATATACAACTTCATCACAGTCTTGCTGACTAATCAAAGTAGAAGTAGTGCTTTTATCTTTTAGATTTCTTTGAAGTGATTACCAGCTACGTGCATGAATCAATTAAGAATTAGAATATTTCTAACCAGTAAAATAGAGAGAAGACAAAAAACCCTACCGACAAGAATGTGCAATCTTCTGCCTTAAAGTTTGAGGTGTTCTTTCTCGTCTGTGCAGCTGTCCTTGCAAGAGCTCTTGGTTATATATTGGTCTCTCCACACAATACCTCTGGGTTTGCTCAAGACATGCTTCACGTTCTTGAGCATGTTCCATAGTTGATCTCACAGAGCAGGAGCCAAGGAAGAACAGTTCCACAGTCTCCACTGAAAAACCTAGTTGCAGACAAAGTAAGTTTGGTTACTTTTTTAACCTCAGATTTGGCATTTCCTTTCAAAGAATGTATTTTGACAAGCTAGAGACAAGAACTGTGAATGCACTTTAAAAGCACTAATTAGATAGTCTGTAACATCAGTAAGTTAAGTAAACCACACTCACAATCTTTACTATATGGAAGCCATTAATTTATGCTTCTCTTCGGTAAAGAAAGCTTTCGCATTAATTACTCTGTAAATAATTGCAGAGACAAAATTAGAAGGTTATATTCATGCTTATCTGGATTTTCCCTCCTCAGTTTTTAAAGGAAATGTCAGTGTCGAAGGGAGATTACTTTATCACTGAGTTACGTCCTGCTTACTCACAAACTGTCACGTCCATCTCCAAAAGACAGAACTCCAATTTTAACACCAAGAAAGCCACTTCTTTCTTCCAGATAGCCAGTTGCTTCCTGCATCCATCCACCTGCCTTCTCCTCTGTTTTAGAGGCTTCTTTTTCCAGACAGCACCTCAAGGATGCACAATTTACTACTTTCAAAAAGTTATTCTTTCAATGGATGTGACACTTACTGCTATTCTTAGTTCTGTGCGCACTAAAACAGGAGTCAGGAGATGTACACAATTTTAAAACTAGCCAGAAGGTTTGTAAAAATCTGTCTGTCTTCTGATTCAGTGCCATAAACATCTTAACATGTTTAGGAGATACTCTGTTAATTCCTTTGCCCCGTGTTGGCTGCTTCTAGAAACATGGGGCAAGAAACATAACTCCAAATTATGAGCAAAATGACAGGACTGCTATATCGTTAAGCAGAGATGCTGGCTAGCACTACATTTGATGACAGAATGTGAGTGCAATGGGAAACAGAGCCATAATTGTGAACGAGGCCCTTGGGCTCAAGTCCAGCAAGTCACTTAAGCACGTGTTTGCCTTCAACCAAGGGAGCTAACCCAGAGGTGTTTAGTTTTTAGCTGTACATCAATACTTTCCTAGAAAAGGGTTACCACGCAGAAATTAAACAAATTGCTACCTAAACACTCAGAGCTAACCACGATTGGTCCAATGTTCTGATTCAGCAAATACAGTCTGCCTGGCAGCAATACACTAATATTGCTACCTAAGCCTTTAGCCTGATGAAGGTGCTGGAATTTTCCACTCAGGGCTCTCTGTTCTCTATCCCCTAGGACAGACACAGTCTAGCATCTCTTCAGTTCTCATTATTTCATAAGCAACATTTTTTCCTATCACAAAAGGATATTTTTACCAAAATTATATTTTTTTATTTACACCACATTCAAGATTTACTTCAGCTTTATCGCGTGAAATAAGATATCTAAAACTTGTAAGAACAGTATCATATCAAGGGTGCTATCAGAGCTTGTTACCTTTGTACTCCTGAAACACATCTGAAGCTTCTTTTACATCTGTCCACAGTTTCAATTCACTGAGAAGCCTGAATGACATTTTGTGAACAGTTTTCTCATGTTATTGTTTAGCAAATTGTAACTCTCAGTGTTACAATTTTTTCACCCTACCTGCAGATTTTGATATGGTCAACATTAGAATAGGATTGTTCTACCAGCAATTCCCATCTGAGCAGACCTCTGGCTTTTTTCTCACCTCCATATTATCACATATATCTTATTTCATGTTTACAGCAACGCCATCCATACCAAGATGTATGTTTGGCCACTAACACCTGTAGCACTTTTTTTCCACATCAATGTCTACCTACCCACAAATACCACTTCCTACTTTACATCTTGCACTGTCACAGACAGTGAGCTACCCATGAATCCTAGTGTATTAACTTCTGCCCAGTGAAACTGAAACTTTAACCACCCTAGTGCCTGCTGGAAGGGCAACACAGCAGGGCACAAGCAATGCAGGAGCGTTCTGAGGTGCAGTGATAATAGCTTCCTGCCACAGGTGGAGAAGCTGACAAGGAGACATGCTCTGCTGGACCTGATGCTTATAAACAAGGAAGAACTGGTCAGGAATATGAAGCCTGGGAGCAGCCTTGGCTGCAGCGACCATGAGATGGTGGAGTTCAGGATCTTGAGAGAAACAAGACATATAGCAGGCTTACAACCCCAGACTTCAGGAGAGAAGACTTTGGCCTGTTCAGGGACCTGCTTAGAAGAATCCCATGAGATATGGTCCCGAGGAGAAGGTGGCTCCAGGAGAGCTGGCTGATTTTCAAGATGACTGGTTTGGTGGAAAAGGGAACATCAGTGATATTCTTTATCTTGTATTTTTCAAGGCTTTGTAAGGCTTTTTCTCCCACAGCATCCTCAAAGACAAGCTGATGAAGTATGGGTTACCAAAACAGAGAGCGAGGTGGACAGAAAACTGGCTGAACTGCCAGGCTCAAAGGGTTGTGACTGGCAGCATGAAGTCCAGCTGGAGGTCAGTCATTACTGGAGTACCCCAGATGTTGATACCTTGGGCCAATATAATTTAATATATTCATTAATGACCCCAATGACAGGACAGAGCGCACCTTCAGCAAGCTTGCAGATGATACAAAACTGAAGAGAGTGGTTGATGCACCAGATGGTTATGCTGTCATTCAGAAGTACCTTGACAGGTTGGAGATATGAGCAGACAGGAACCTCATGAAGTTCAACACAGGGAAGCACAAAATCCTGCACCTGGGAGAAACAGCCCCATACAACAGTAAACACTGGTGATTCAATCATCTGGAAAGCGGCTGTGCAGAAAAAGACCTGTGGGTCCTGGTGGACAAAAAATTTGAACATAAGCCAGCAACGTGTCCTTCTGGCAAAGAACGCCAGCAGCATCCTAGGCTGCGTTACGCAGAGCATAGCCAGCAGGTTGGGGGACGTGACTCTTCCCCTCTCCTCAGCACTGGTAAAGCACACGTGGAGTGCTGGGTCCAGTTCTGGGCTCCCCAGTGCCAGAAAGACATGGGCATCCTGGAGAGGATTTAGCAACGGGACACTAAGATGATTAAGAAATTGGAGTGCCTGACATATGAAGAATGGCTGAGAAAGCTAGGATTGTTCAGCCTGGAGGGAGGAAGATGGGGTGGGGAAATTGCATCAATGGATATAAACACCTGATGCGGCAGGAAGTAAATAGGCAATGGGCGCAAACTGAAATACAAGAAATTCTGTTTAAACATAAGGAAAAAAAAATTACTGCAAGCACGATCAAACACTGGAACAGGTTGCCCACAGAGGTTGTAGAGTTTCCATCCTTGGAGATATTCATAACCTGACTGGACATGGTTTTGGGCAACCCGGTCTAGGTGACCCTGCTTGAGCAGGGGGGTTGTACTCTATGATCTCCAGAGGTCCCTTCAAGCCTCAACCATTCTGTGGTTCCATAATGGTCCCTTATGTTATTATTCACACAGAATGTATCTTTTCCAGTAATTAATTCGTGTGTTCTGGCAACATCAGCCTCATTTACAAATTAAGAAGCAATTTTAATCAGTCTTAAACAGAAAACCCACTCAAACAAATCAGAAGAAACAAAAACTACTGCTGCATACAGAAGGCACAAACCAAATCAGTTCAGAGGCTTGGTTTTGGCCAAACTGTTCCAATAAAATGAGAATATAATATCAAAACATTTCTATCCAAGGTTTTAAAAACATGCACTCCTTCTTCCTGTTCAAAAAGACATAGCAACACAAAACAGCTTCCTGCTAACCCCAAACAATTCAGGTCCTGATTGGGATACATACTTTCCACATTCAAGTCTGTTAAACTTCAAGCAGATTGGTTAGTATTTGGAAGAGCCACACAAGTTTGTAATGTAAATCTAGACGTAGAGAGGTCTTAAGATCTCCAGTTCCTTTCTCATTTCTGTACACATGCCCAGACTCTTCCAGATACTATGAGCATATACAGAACAACAGAAGTTCAGTCCTGCCTCTGTTTGTCATGGTGAAATAAATGATAGAGATGTATTTGACTAACTGAACAGGGCTCAACTCTAAATCAGTTATCCAGATGATGGCAAGTGTTAGTCTGAAATACTACCAGAGGTCACAACCCAAGTTCACGATCACTCAGTATGAAGGTTTTTAAACTGTAGATTGAACACTTCTGATTCTGTTTGAACAAGGAAGTTATACTGCACTGAATCATGAGAACCATCTAACACAAAAGTAAACCTGAGGGAGGATACGATAGGATCTTGTGTTTAGCTGTGGTTCACAACGGATACCAGAATATAGAGAACAAATCACATGCCATTAAAAGAGGTCCTAAATCTACCCCAAAACTATAGCTGGATGCATCATTTTCTGCATTCCATGTCATCTCACCAACTTCATCTTAACAGCCCCGCATAACCATTTTCTCTGGTGATCATTTTGAATACTAAGCTGTAGATAATACAATAAAGATGAAAGTCTTTAATATCATCCATCCTTTTTGCAAAAGCACACACAGAGCAAGGATTGAGATGCTTGTGTTTACAACAGATGATATGCATTGTCCATAGACTAGCAAAATAGCAGCATTTCGTGACTGGCTGAAGTGTCTCTCCAAGTGTTTGCTGAATAGCAGCATGACAAACTGCCAACAGAGATATCCAAGGCTTGGAAATTCAGCCTTGCCCTTCACTCCCAGCTCCATGCTTGAGGAAGAGCAAAAGCAGGTACTGTCATTTTCATGAAGACAAAGCTTACCACTATGATTTCTGAAAACTCCCAGACCTTTATCCAAAGGAAGAGAAAGGCAATCTCTGGGCATCTGAGTCTTAATTAATAGTGGAATACTGCTCTCGGACAACCTTTGAACTTCACGGCAGGAGTAAAATTAAAAAGCTATAAGAAACACTGCCATTAATCTTATCAGCCAGATAAGAGTTGAGCTGGAGTAGTTAAAAGCTGTATGCAAAAGACTTAAGAGTTCTTTATCTGACTGATAAAGGCTTGTCTTACGTCTTTACTGCTATTATCAAATTGAAAGTGTTAAAGGAAAAAAAAAGTCAAGCAAACATCAATTTATAATGCTATCACTAATAATTTAGTACTTTCTCTTGTCAATCTTAGATGATAAAGGAGGGCTGTCAAGCCATCTACACTGATTCTTGTAGAGGACAATAATTTTTGATCCAGTCCACATGAATTAGAATGCAGCCATAAAATTTATAAGGACCATAATTTGGCTGCTATTCCAAGCAAATATCAATTTATAATGCTATCACTAATAATTTAGTACTTTCTCTTGTCAATCTTAGATGATAGGAGGGCTGTCAAGCCATCTACACTGATTCTTGTAGAGGACAATAATTTTTATCCAGTCCAACATGAATTAGAATGCAGCCATAAAATTTATAAGGACCATAATTTGGCTGCTATTCCTTAGATTCAAAAAATGACTATGGAGAGGGGGAAAAAAAAAAAAAAAAAAGAAGCTGGAGACATGAAGAATAGTGTACTGTGTGACTATTTCAGCTTTAATAGGCTTATAATTACAAAATGGGACACTTTTGCTCCTAACCTTGTCTATCTAATCTGAATGTATCTGAACTACCTAATGCAACAGGGGGGAGTCAGTGGCAGATCCATTGACTTGCCTGTTTTAAAAGAGCAGAAAACCTTTCTTCTGGTAGCTAAGCATGGAGTTGCTTTAAATAGTGGAAAAGCATGGGTGGACAGTACTAGTACAGCATTATAGTAGAAAAACGCATCTGTGCTGGGGAATTCCAAGTTCAATCATGAACTGCAAAGTCTATGAAGTATTTTGTATCTTTAAGCTTACAAATACAGGTGACTGCCGTCAGCCAAAGGGCTGGTAGAAATACTACCACTCTATGTAAAATATGTTCTCCCAAATGCACACTGAAAAGCAGAGTTATTGCAAGGTCTGTTCCTACTGTCTGAAAAGGCTAGACACAAAAACTGAGGCAATTTTAGGAACCACATGTTCTCTCACTTCTTTCTTTCCTCTCTGGCCTCATTCCCCAGCACCCTATGCCCTTCCACTTATCACCTTGAGTGATATGTATAAAATTAGACCAAGCCGGAAGAGAAGTTTTTTTGAAAACAAACACAAAGGTGTAAAATGACTGGGTGGGGTCATAAGGAATGTGTTCTCCTAGTTTTCTTGGACTGTGCTTATCATCTTCATTCCTCTTCCACTACTCCCACTGAATCCACTAATGAATGGATTGTTTAGACCTGTAGCCTTCATGTAAAGCTTCACAAATTTAGAAATAACTTGTGAAGCAAACAGAATTTTCCTTGTGTAGGTCCTAAGCTAAGAAATGCACTCCAGGAGTGAACCTTTTTGGGGTGTGGGGGGGGAGGTGTGTCGTGGTGGCGGAAAAATCGGGACCTTGAATTCCTATACAGCTTTTAGACAGGCAAAATTTCCACTCTACTCCACATAGAAAGGCGAGATGGCTATATAAACTGTGTTGGGTCGTGTGATAAAAGCTCCTCTGCATACCCACAGAGTTACTCAGAGGGACAATGGCAGGATGGAGAGCCTGGATAATACACTGCTGGGCTACTCCCAGGTCCATCACAGGAGCCATCAGCCCATCAAAGGTTCATCTTCACCAGTCCAGAGCAGCACAGGAGGGTCACTTATGGGACCATGGGAGTCCCTGCCAGCTCAGAGCGTGAGCGCATCTGTGTATCTCTAAGAGTAAGAGCACAGGGCAGGCAGCTTTTGGGACCTGGGAAGTCCTGGCCAGCCATGTGTGTGTGCATATGATGGTCTGTACCAGCAACTGGAGTGGGGCTATGGCCTTGAGGGCTCATAGGCCCAGCTGCCAGCAACTGGGGAGACTGGGCTACAGGAGCTAGCTACTGGGTAGACTGAGTGTCTGAGCCCAGTTGCTGGAGGGATCCACCTTGTACAAACGTGTGTGTGTATCTCTAGATATGTATATATATTCTCACTATTGGACCTCCAATCCTGCTTAGCCAGAGAGGGGAAGAGGATGAGGCTGTCAGTGTTGCCTGTCTAATCTGTGTGACTTGCCATGTATATATGTAAATATGTTGTGTATATATATGTGTTCTCTGTGTGTATGCCTGCTGGGAATACATCTTCAGCCTCGATACTGGTTGGACCTGGGGATATGGAGCAGCAGCAGCTGTCGCCTCACCTTCCTCAGGCTGCTGGATTCAGTATGATATATTTTCCTCTAATAAACTGATCTTATCCACTGAAAAGAGCATAACAACAACATGCGAGGCACAGAGATCCTCGTCTCAGAAAATGGTAACAAATTAGACCTATATAAAAAAAAGATTATGTAACTGATAAGGGTTTTTTATATTTCATGTTTCTTGCCAAAAAATACTTTAGCTTCTAAAGATTTACTTCAGGGACTAATGAATTCATTAGTATCTTAATGGTATCTCTTATCAACCAGCAATCTTATATTTGTTTTCAACAAGACAATGTTTTGGGAACCTGTTGTGATGATTGAGCTGCTTAATCAATTCCATATAAGACAAACACCTGGAGCACTTTGAGCAGCAGAACACTGGTCTCCTTCCCTCTCAGATATAGATAAAAGATAAGATGGCTTCTGTTTCCAGTGCAAACACGCTGATGACCATGAGAACCCATGGAAATATGATCATTCTTATTCCTGCTTTTTGTGGCTTTAGCGACCTTGGGTCTGAATCTGCCATCCTCACCCCTTTTGAAATCCAAAAGCAGTAGCTAGTGATAGTGGAATCAGATAAGTTAATCAGAATGGTACCATGGCTGATGACCCCTTTGTCATGCTTAAGCCAGCTGATAAGGATGTACACACCCTCAGAGACAGGTAATCATTAGCTAGCTTCATTTTTCCAGAGGCAATCCACTGCCAAAAACTTTGTTGGAACAGTCTTCATCGTAAAGCTCCAGGTGATGATCAGAGGAGAGAACATAAATCAAGATCATGCACACACACCAAGCTAACTCAGAATAATTTCTACAGTTCATGTGACCTCAGTGCACCAATGACCTCCAGCAGCTGGACCATCTTTTCTGGCAAATTGGAACAAGCAGACATCAAACAAGTGTCTGTGCAGAAGGGAGAAGTTACACGATACACTTCCTTCAGCAGAGAAGCCACCAAGAGTCCTCCCCCTCTGTATCTGCTTCTCAAGTGCTGCATCAAGCTAAAAATAAAATAAATAAAAAAAGCAGAAGGTTGTTATTTGTAACCAGAATAATTTCACTCATCATGCTTACAGTGCAAACCTCTCAAGCCACAGAGGAAGCCGAAGGGTAGTAAAACACAGTCACAGGAAGAAATGACTGGGGTGGGGGAAGAAGAGGGGGTTTAGGATGGAATTATAAATTTATATTCCAGTTTCACTGCTGAAAACAAGGTATGAAGTAACTATCTTGCTTAACTAATATGAGCTTTTGAAATGTTTCCAAGGATCTTCTACGAGGCTCTTTTCCTAACAGTTTCTGAAGGGATTTGCCCCTCTGCAGAACAAGCTACAGCCGTTGCCCATGCCTGAAGAAATTCCTGAAGAACTGTTGCTTCTGACAAAGCCAACAAAGAACTTCAGCATAGGGCATACACTCTTTGGGAAAGTAGTAATGATAACTATTTAGCTCAGCTGCAACTCTTCCTGCTAGTTTTGAGAGATAAGTTCGACTTCCCTATCCATGTTAGGAACTGCATTTGGAAGAAACATTTCATTCTTGGCAGCTACTTTATAACACACGTTTTCTGTGTATATCTTTTCTGCACTAGGTATCAAACCAAATCCTACATGAGCAGTGAGTAGGATGTGACTTGTGACAGATCCTGTCCCCATTTATGCAACTGCTGCTTGGTTAAGATTATATTATCCAAGCGATAGCGTTCTCCTGTCTCCTATGTACATAAGGGTGTTGCTTCATGTTCTGAAGGTGATTGCCAGCCAGTGGGAATGACCTTCCTCAACATCTTGATGCCGAGGTTACACATAAAGGCCATGAGTGAGCAGCAAACACAGGCCAATACTGCTTTTCCTTGAAATATTTAAAATTCGTAGTAAGCAAGATGAACATGTAGAGAAGTTTCTCTGATAAGTATTTCACAGCAACCCCCTGCTTTATTTGAAGACTGACCTTATGGCTTCACATTTCTTCTGTGGCTGATGACAGAGCTCACATTTTAATGCGAGACAGCCCTGTATCTGTTCTTAACTACACAAGTAAAAAAACTAACCTTCATACAGCTAAAGAAATGACTCCACAATCCCAAACAGAACAATCAAATAAGATGGACAATATACCGAAATTGCTTTGGACCAACACTAGTTACTGGTTGGCGCTGAACATGTCCATATGTTGAAGGTTCTATGCTACAGAGTACAGGAATGATAAAACAACCTACCAGGCTCATGTCCTTGCAGTTGTACTTTAATTTTACTAGGCTATCGAAGCACAGGACTTTCAGATGTGTTGGTCAGGTCTTCATAAATCAATGGCATTTATTAGGTAGAAACGAAGATACGTATATTCTGTGAAGAGCTCTAAGAGAGTAGTGGTGTTCATCATCCAAGCATGCAGTAAAGCTCAGAATCCACCTACCAAAACATCATCTATACCAGATTTATAAAGATGTCAGTCACAGTGTTTAGTTCAAACAGGTCCGTAGGGACAAAGAGTTCTCCAACTGACTCTTCAAGTGTGTTTGGCTGAACAACCCAGCATGAATGAATTCCTGCTACAGCTAACATTAAAACAGGGTGCCATAACGAAGGAACTGGAAGAACAACAAGGGTGTCTGGGCTGAGGATCACCAAATGAAATGAAGAAAGGTTCATTGAGTAATTTTCCAGTAACTTCTTCCTGCAAGAACCTTCCTTCCTCAGAAACACATATGCAAGAGAAACAAATGTCATCAGAAAGTAGGGAAAAAGAAAATCAGACTCGCAACATCTGTAGTAAGTTAAAGTCTTAAGTCACCTGTTCAGCTATACGGACACAAATACAGCACCATCTATAGCACTGCAATGCCATAGTGAAAAAAGATCATAAGCATCGATTCTAAACATGAAACTGGCAAAGAAATAAAAACAGAAACACATAATACAGAACCAAAAACAAGAAAACAAGAAGTATAGTGCAAAATTCCAACTGAACAATGAAATGGACCAGAGACAGAACAAAAAGAAACAGTAAACCTGAAAGAAATAGGGAGGGCTTAGAAAACAATGTTATGTCAAAGCTGCGTAGCTATGGCACTACCCTAATAAAGCAGGAGATGCGGGGTTAAATCCCGACATGCTGAAGTGGTAACTGAACTCAGGTCTAGCTTTCTTTGGGAAAGGACTTTAAGCATGTTATGCCGTAACGTTATGACAGCAGCAGCAAAGCTTCAGTATTTAGAGAAGTTATTACAGACGCGTGTATCTATGAAAGATCTGTGGTTTTGTTCCTGACGTGACTCTTCAGACGTGCCTGAGCTTTGCAGAGCTCCGTGAGAACAGGAACAGGCAGTTCCCTGTGGGCACCTCTGAGTAGCAATCCAAGTTTTCTCCTGGATGGTATATGGAGTTTTGAATTCTGCTCCATGAAAACAAGGTGCCCAAAACTGAAATTTTATAATGCCTAATCAGCTCAATCCTTAATTTGATCTGGCCCTACTAGATTGAACTCCAGCAAGGATGTTTCAAATGACAGACACTGCAATCTTTGATTTGGATTGGAAAATTCTGTCCATGCTTTAGTTATGAGAGGTCTTCTGAGGAGTTCTCAAAAGTCCCAGCCCTGCCTCAGAACCTGATTTCCATAAAATAAATGAAAATGAACAATTTGACCTTAGCTCTAGCCCAGCTTAGGTGTCAGAATCTCAGGTTTTCAATTAATAGATTAAAATCCATTAATTAGCTAAAAAAAAAAAACCCAACCCAAAACAACCCTCAACAACACATGAACGCAAACAAAATTGGACATACAAAATGGCAGGCAACAGTCAAAGCAGAGCAGCAAAACTTGATCCACTGCCTGTGCAAAACTGGCAAGAATTCTTCAGAGAAGGCTAGAGAGACTCCACCCAGGCAGTGAAAATACAGATTCATTGTCAAAAAACTCCCAAGAAGGCAATCACACTACTGTTTGTCACATGGAAGGTCTTTCCAGCTTGCTACTGCACAAAACAAAAGAAACAGTTAATGCAAGTCTTTGAGAATAATAGTTCAAGTTCCTGCATAGGCAGTTATTCATATATGTACTCTTACGATCATTAATAAAATCTAAATCTTATCAATGCAGCTGACTTGCAAAACCCATTCAACTGCCTGCACAAACTTACAGCTGTATCTTCGTACCCATGGAAATACTTGACATTGTCTGTCTACAGCTTTCTCATTGCGCAGGCACATGGAAAATAACTACAAGACCTGGACTTGGCTGCTGCTTATACTTCTGGAGAGCAAAAAGCTATAGATAACTACCTATAAAATAATAGCAATGGCAGGCCTTGTAGCCATATTAAGAAATACTGTCAAGAAGGACTATCAAGAAATACTATCTAGCAGGACAACATTATGCTGGCTAACAGATCTAGGGAAGGAAACACATCAGGATAAGGAAGGCATTTAATTCATTAAACTTAACTGGGAAATCAGTAGGCTAATTTGAGCTTGAGAATTTTAGCTTCAGCATGGTCTTCTTGTGCTAAAAGTTATGGATCTACCAAACGATCAGACAGAAAAACACATGCTTTAGAAAACCAGTTCTTATGGAAAAACTATATCAGCAATGAAACAGAAGAAAAAAATAGCAGTCAGCAGTTCATCTTCATCAGATTCAGAAGGAAGTGAACGCTGGATCATGGGGAAATGCATGAGAGATGCCAAAAGACCCTTCTGTAAAGCTATTCAGAAAAAAAGTGACTAGTATGAAGAAATGAGGGAACCCACAAAAGCTATTGAACCTTGAGTTGTGAATTAAAGCAACCCGTTTCAATGTTTGAGAGAAGATGGCATAATTACTAGACAAGAATGAAAGACTTTCTGGCTTTGTCCCCATGTGCTAATAGTGCGGGCAGAACGGACGGCTGAAGTAACACAAGCTCTTCCTAGGAATTTTGCATACTCTGATTTGATCATCAAATTGACATCTAATGTACATGCACAGATACAGTGTCATTGTAATGTCATTATTCCTTGAGACCCACTGTCCTTCCACTACTCAGCTAAAGGTCTGACGCTACCATGTAGGTCAATGATTTGAGAAACTGTCTGGATACCATTAAGAAGTTGCTAGGAAAGTTACCATAATGTAAATGCTTCAGTCACTGTGCATTCAAACTGGGAACTAGGGGACAATGATATATTATGCCTTAATAACTGCCTATTAAATCAGACATAGTTTGGGCCTAATTATTTCTGGTTGCAGCCAAATCCTGTCAAGTTTACAACATTATTTGTAGCTGCTACTACCGCCCTGACCTCTAGCTTGGTAACAACTGGCATAACCAAAGTCAAAGGTGAGCAAACCAGCGTAGCTAGGACAGCCTGCATAGGGGAGGGCTAACACAGAGAAAACATGGAACAAAAGAACCCCACCAAAACGTAGAGTGGAGGCTTGTCTTCTCCAGGGGAAAACTTCCTCAAGACACACAAAAAAGCAGCAGGCTCCAGAGTCACGAATTCCTCTGTAGCTCTCCAACAGGGTTGACTTTAGCAGATGATCAGCCAAACCAAGAGAGGCAGAGAAGCTCAAAGGACTCTGTGCTCTGGACAGATTACTTAGGCAGAGGAAATACCGTTTAGTGATCAGAACCCAAGCCTGGAAGTAGCAGCAGGTTTTTTTCTTATTGGACTTAGAGCTTTCCTTGACTGAAATGTGATTCTGGTTATAACCCAATATTGCCCGAGCTCCCCCCCCAAAATATACCTTTAAGTGTAGTGAAGCTTTTAGCACGAGACTGCTGAGTTTAAGGCCCTCAACACTATACAAGGGGGTATATGCTATCTGAAATGAATATGCTTTATCAGCTACCAACAGCAGCTTTGCACGGGTGAAACTCCATTCTCTCCCTATACCCTTTCCTCATTCCATTTCAGAGATGTTTCACAGTACATTGCAAGACAATTGATAAAATACTTCAGAAATACTGCTAAATGCAGAACTGGAACACCTATCGAGTCCTGAGGAGGCTTGGAATTGCCATAAACCAAGTATTTCAAAGTGCGATTACTGCCACTTGAGGAAGGCCAATGCGAGAGTTGATCCCCACAGAGTTAATTCAGTGCGAGTCACCTACATGTGCTTGCTTCTGAAACTGTACAGTTGATTACCTTAGTTTTTCCATTTCTATAGCAGCTAGTAAAGTAGCATCTTACTTATGAAAATTCTGTAATATAAATCAAGACACCTGTTAACCCAGAATACATTCTATTGCACATTTAGTAGAAGACATTTTAAGACTGTCTGAAAATTTTAGTCTTCCTTTGTGAAAGCTTCGGTCAAAAAAATTCCAGTGGCCAGACCCTTGTTAGGACTGTCAGTCATCCCCATCCAAACCAATGCTGTGCAACTGTGTTACTGTGACAGGTATGAAGAATTATGAATGTACATTCTACTGAGTCATCAGCAGAAATAATGGCAGTAATCTTTCAGTTTTTTCTTACTACTGGACTCTCTCTAAATGCTTGCCGCAACAGCCATTTGGGCTATCTGAAGTTTTGAAGCATCCTGAAAACAGCTTTCAACCATATTTCAATGTTCAGACAATTAAAAGTTTTACAATAGCAGTATGGGCACCAGCACAGCAAATTTAAGCCTACTTACTTTTCTGGCTGGCTTTTCCTCATTGCTTTCACTGATCCCTTCTAAGGAATTCAAAACGTTCTCACGGTTTGCAGACCGGGGGGGAGAGGGGGGGCGAGGGGAGGGGAAATAGTTCAATCAAGATTTTGGAAAGGTTTTGAAGATCTTTGGGTTGAAGCTAGTAACAAAACGCAAAGCAGTTATTTCTTGTTATTACAAGACTTCTCGGACAGTCGCTCTGACCTAAACCGGCAGCCCGTAGCTTAAAGTCAGAGGGTTGCAGTCACTAGAGGAGGAAATGACTGATCTCTCGACCTTCCTCTGTTTTCCCCTTTCATTTTTCTTTTGCAAGTTAGCCCGGGTGTTTTGCCTGTATCTTACAGTTACCAGCAGCGTGGGTGCTGTTTACCGCCCGGGCAACCTCTGAGCTTTGAGGAGCGCGTTAAGGAGGAGGCGCAGACCAGCCCGGCTGCCCCGGCAAGGCGCCGAGGCGAGCACCGCGTTCACGACAAGTGCCTTTCACACCGCTCCCGTCGCCCACGAAGCTCCGGCAGCTCCGCCGGGGCCCGGCAGGGAGGGCGCGGGGTGAGGAGGCAGGGGCCGGCGGAAAGAGGGGGCAAAG
>NW_008796221.1:5507051-5512919 GCF_000699145.1 Aptenodytes forsteri | reverse complement strand
CGTTACCGTCGCTACACACGCACGAAATATATAATTATAAATATAATTTATTTCTAATCTAAATGTAAACCTATAACTGGGGAGCACGGGGTGGGCGCTCGCTAGCAGTGACGCCATATACAGGACACGGCCTGGTTGTTTTTGTTGCGCTCGTGTGCGCAGTGCTGGGGTATGCCGTGTTGCTTGTTAAATAAACCCCAGCGGGGTTGTCCCGAAATCCCAGTGAAGAAGCCTCCGGATTTATTGTCTAAAATTGATTCGAAAAAGCAACATCAATGCTCTGTCCTTTAAGAAATGTAGTATATATGCCAGGCGTCAGACATGGATGTATGCCGGTCATGTAAATGAATGTAAAAATACAAATTTCTGAAGGACTTCGTGTTGATTGAACGCTTCAAGAGACTGACTTACAATTATTTTTCTTCTTTTATAATGAGGAGCGGACTTTTGCTATCTCTGGTGTCTGAGAAACACACTTGTCAGCCTGGGCCTCAGAGTGGTTGGTCTCGCAAGTGACTGGACATAGTTTCTTATTTATTTAGGGATGCAAAGGATATGTAGGTATCAATTTCCTTGTGAACAGCAGGAAGTAGTGAAATATCTTCACAGATCTCATCTTTCAGTCCTTGATTTATAAATGTTTTCCAACATAACGATAGTGCTCGCTCTTGCCCAGGAGAAAATATTTTCCTACCTCTCAGATTCTTAGAGATTTGGTTTTGTATCTATGACTGGTAGGAAAAAAACATTCTTCCGCACTAAGACCACGAAAAAAATTGCAAACCTGGTGTCTATTGGAATGTATTATTTTGAAAACCTTAAAATGATTCCTTGACATGTTAGTCCTTGTTAGAGTTTAAGAGTAACTTAAATAAAATTTAAATTAATTCAAGCTGAAATAAAGTACTTTAAATTTCAGTGTTGTCAAACAGAAATTTCAAGGTCAAAACATTTCAAAAGTTGCATTTTAAATAAGAGGTTTGTTATAACTGGTTTTATCCAAAATAGGCTGTAACAAAAAGGCATTTTGATGAACAATGTTAGAGTGATATATTAGATATGCCACATACATCAGACTTCATGTGGAATGGTGCTGGATGCCAGTGTTACACAGAACTGGGTAAATGGAGGTACTTTGGGACAGACTTCTTTTTTGATTCATATTTATTTATCCAAAAAGCTATTTTTTTTTCTGAACTTGGGCATCTGTAGCTTATATTAGAATTAATGACCTTATGAAGGTGTTGTGTTACCACTGATGTACTGAAATTCTGAAGTACTTTATTACAAGTAACGCATACATTGCAGTAACATACCACAGACACAGCTGTGCTTATACACCCTGCGCAGAGAGGAGGGAGAGGAGAAAGCCTGAAACAAACACAGGAATAGCAGATTTCCTGCTAGAAAAATCCACAAATGTATAAATCATTTTGAACGTTACAGTAATCCACATTGCAGATTATGTTACACTAATTGTGTTGATGGTTGCATGTAAATACATGAACTGAAGCTGGTTTTAATTTCTTGTGCGTGACCCACTGGGAAGGCTAATAATTCTTTTTATTGCTTCTTTCCAGTGTTGTCTAAAATGGTAAAAGATGCTTCAGTTCTTCAGCTCTGAGAGAAGGGCAGGGATTAATACAGTGCTGAACTCAGTAGGAACAAGATGAAAAGAGGATTTTTGGTCAAAACAAAAAAAGGGAGGGGAAGTTAATACAGAATAAACAATATGGACAATTGGAGAGACTAAAAAAATTCCTGTGGAGGATAATTGAGGGAAATTAGTTAATGGCACACACACCACTGGAGCTGTGTGATGACAGAGAGCCCAGTGTGAGCTTTGAGGGCTCGTCTGGTTCATAGGGGATGGAGCCGCAGGAGCCATTGCTCTCCAGCAGCATAAGGAAAGCTGTGAGGCACCATCAAAGGCCAGATGCAGCGCTCAGTAGCTGAATAGAGCTCCAGTTGTCGGGCTGTTCAGTTTTCTCAACTTCCTCAAACAACCGCTAATAGTGAGTATGGGCACAGGAGCTAGCTGAGGGACTGGGGAGTGCGGAGACTTCTGACGCTTCTGGTTGACTCATTGGCGTGGACATCCCATATGGGACATCCCAAATTAGCAAACTGCATCAGATGGGCTCCCTTGACTGGGTCGCTCCCAGCCGCTCCCTAACTACACTCAGAGTTCTAAAAAACCCCTGAATATATTTGACCATGGAGACTTACGCCAGTCCTAGGACGGGTCAAACCAGCTGAGTTAGTAAGGTTGAGGTGGACATTTCCAGATTGAAGTGAAATGTGTTTAGATTTACAGGGATTTTCCCACTGATTTCAGTGGCAATTGGTTCTCAAATTGCTCCTGTTAATTAAAATTGCTCCTGTTAATTAGTTACTACCCACATCCTATACAGATACCTTAGTCATGTCAAACTTTATTATTGTCCATAATAGCACAATTATTCTAGCAGAGGCCCAGACATTAGGACATTTTCCTTTTTACCATAAGTTCCTTGAAAGTGGTTGAACTCAAATCCTTTAAAATGTCTCTTGAGAAGGGTGTGATTTTAAATGAGCTAAGTTAGTTGTCCAGTCATAAATATAAACCAGTTGAATGGCTTTGCTCGTGCTGTTTCTAGCACACCTGGAGCAATATGGTATCAGCAGAAGTCTGGCATGTATCTGCACAGTCAGTGTGCTGGGAAAGAGGGACCTGGGGCTATCGGCCAGCTCTCATGGTATCAGCAATAGCATCCTAATGCAGAAGCGGCTCCAAAACCTGTGACTGCCCAGTACCTCCCACAGTCCTGCCTTTGGCCGAGAGGCAATCAGGGAAGCAGCTGAGCTCTCTGAAATAGCTTCTTTGCCACTAACTCTTTCACAGATCTCTCCCAAGCAGCACAGCTCAAAAGCACAACCACATCCTCTTCTTTTTTTTTTTTTCCTAAAGAAGCTTAACAAACTTGTTTTCTTTCAAAAGAAATACAAATTCAGACTATAAACCCAGCATTTATCAGTGGCCTCCAGCACAGTACTCCTCCATCCCTGGAATACCATTTTTACTGGGCCCCTCCTTGCTGGGTGACGGCTCAAACTCTCCCCATCAGGCTCTGCAATAATTAGCCATGCACAGGCCTAAGTCCTCAGGCTTGCTGCCAGGTTGGTCCCTTCAGCTGCATTGAGAAGACATAGGGCAGAAAAAAGCAACAGTCATAAAGCATCAGTAACATAGGAGAACACTAGGCAGTTCGTCCACATGTCGCCCATATGGCTTTTGCAGCCTCATATCTCACTGTTTTTTCTTTCAGGAGCAGATCCACCACCTGCGGATGGTAGGTGCTCCATCTGCTCCTTCACAGGAGATGTGCTGCAAGTGGTCACGTGGTCTCAGCTGCTCCAGATTGCTAACAGCCCTTGAAGAGCTCTTTAGGGCCTTGCTTAAGGCAGATAAGCCCCTTTGCTGATCTCACTTGGTTTTGAGGCTCCCTCACCAGCTCAGGATTAAGGTAGCTCCCCTCTACAGCTAGCTTGTTCCTGTTACTCCAGTATTGCATCACGTTTAGTTAAGCCTCACTACAGAGCTGAATTGAGTGGGGTTTATCTGTTGTACCTTGCTGCTTGTGTGTGGCCCTTTGTGTGTCCGTCAGTGGGGCTGACCTCGCCACTGACCAGCCTCGCACTGGCTTCCTGCTTGGATAATAACCAAACCCCGTTCCCCACTCATGGTTAAATGTTGAGGTGATGCTGTGGCAGTATTTTCACCCAGTGACATTTGCCCTGAAGGGTTAGCAAGTAAGTAAAACATAGATCTATGTTTATGGCTGTTGTCATGTCTCTTTCCAAATGTTTTCCTTTCTAGACTAAACAAACCAACTCTCTCTACTTGGAAGGTCATGGTTTCAAGGGTCTTGTTTTTTCTGCTGTACTCTGCAATCTCTCCAACTTGTTTACATCTGTATTTAAGTGAAGGGCTCAACAGCTGACAACTGCTGTCTACTTTACCAGCACTGACAGCCGTGTATATATTTACCATGTTTTACCATAAGCACTTCTATTGATATAATGCAAAATGGCTTTTTTTTAAACTGCTTTACACTGTTGATTCTCTTCCTATAGTTTTGCTGCCTAGCCAGGTATTTACCCATTTTGTGTGCTGGTACCTTGCTCTTTGACAATGTGTTGTCCTTGATTGTATTTGCTGTGTTATTTCATTTCTACCCATTTCTCTAAATTGTCAAGTTCATGCAAAGCCTAATTTGGTCCTTCAAAATACTTGTGCTACACTCATTTCCTCTTACTAAGGTAATGCTATCACCTGTGGATGAAGCAAGCTCAAGAGAAGAACATTCAGGTAAAATTATGAGAAATTCAGGTTTTGGTTGTTCTAGGAACTCCAGCAGGTCAAAGCTTCATCTTCCTGTATTTTTATTTCATTTCTCTTATGTTCTCCTTATTCTACTGGAACATGGGTTAGTGAGCTGATAGGAGAAATGAGGAAGACTATAAGGTATAAAAAGCATCAGTTTTCATAGTTACGCCTGCCAAAGTTTTATACCGGTAGATAAGCTTATTAGTACATTTTATAGCACTGTCACTGTTTTATTGCCATTCATTATGTGCTGTGTCACCCTTGCTATTTTAACAATTATTTAATGTCAGATGACGCATTGTTTTCAGTCATATGGGAGGAAAAATAAAACAGTACGTACACTGAGCATGCCATATGTGCACGCTACCTTGTGTGCTGTAGGAATGGAAAAAACGTAAGGAAGAACTTCCTGGAATCTGGAAAGGGCAAATGACAACACCACTTGGGAATCTACCAGCGGGGATGATTTTCTTGAGAAAAGCCTGCACCCAGTTTACAGTGAGCTCTGGTGAAATGCCTCGGGGGACTCCTCAGTAGTCATAATTACATATGTTATTCAAAGGACATAAATACAATTGTGAAAAGCAGCTTCTCTGATTATGCTGGTCTCTTACCTGGAAAGAGAAGTCAGATTAAGTGCCTTGTTGTATCTAAAGTCTTTAAAATAAATTAATTCCCTAGCAATACGCTAGCTGCACACGCATTTTAGATTGCAGTATCACCCATCTATTGACATGGTAGGGCAAATAAAATTATCTTTAAATATAGGAGTGTTTATATCTTGCATTTTTGTTTGTTCAATGGGTGAAACTTTTATTACAATATTTTAAAATCTCTTGCCCAACCATTAAGCTATTATATTCTTTAATAAGCTAATTTTTTTTCTTCCTGCTCTTTCTCTGATTAGTTCCTTTATCTTGTTTCAAGGATTGAAAGCACACACACCGTTCTCGAGTTTGCAGCTGCAGGAGGCTGGGCTGCTGCAGTAAATTTCTAGTTCTGTCAAAGTTCTGTTGCATAATTTTGACCAAGCCAAGATTTTGACTAGTTGGTCACTGAATGACCTTCTTTTTTCCTGCACTGCTCTGGTACCTTTGATCAAAAACCTCTTAAAAATGAAACACATTTTAGGTGGCTGAGCATGGATGTGTAACAAACACCATTCTAGTTCAGACCAGTATGGTGCCAGAAGCAGATGTGCATGATGTAAGAGCATAGCAGATATATATGATACTTCTCTGTGATGAGGAGCGGCTGAGGGAACTGGGGTTGTTTAGCCTGGAGGAAAGGAGACTCAGAGGAGACCTTCTCGCTCTCTACAACTCCCTGAAAGGAGGTTGTAGCAAGGTGGGTGTTGGTCTCTTCTCCCAAGTAACTAGCGATAGGACGAGAGGAAATGGCCTCAAGTTGCGGCAGGGGAGGTTTAGATTGGATGTGAGGAAAAATTTCTTCACTGAAAGGGTTGTCAAGCATTGGAACAGGCTGCCCAGGGAAGTGGT